>NW_023270839.1:49905490-49983471 GCF_011800145.1 Mirounga leonina | reverse complement strand
AAAAAAAAAAGGGAGAGGGAAACAAACCACAAGAGACTTTTAATGATAGAGAACAAACTGAGGGTTGATGGAGGGAGGTGGGTGTGGGATGGGCTAGATGGCTGATGGGTATTAAGGAGGGCACATGTGATGAGCACTAGGTGTTGTATGTAAGTGATGAATCACTGAATTTACTCCTGAAACCAATATTGCACTGTATGTTAACTAGAATTTAAATAAAAATTAAAATAACAAAATAAATAAAATTATAAAAGAAACCCTGTACCCCTTAGCAGTCACTTCCCGTTTCCCCTAACCTCCCTATCCTAAGAAACCACTAATCTACTTTCTGTCTATGTAGATTTGTATATTTTGGAAATTTTATATAAATGGAAACATAGAATATGTAAACTTTTGTGACTGGCTTCTGTCACATAGCATAAATTGTAAAGGCACTTCCACATTGTCGTATGTATCAGTATTCTGTTCCTTTTGATTGCTGAATAATATTTGATTGTATGGATGTACCATGTTTAATTTGTTGATAAACATTTGAGTTGTTTTGCTTTTTCTCTTTATGTAAATTTTTAAAAATTAATTGTGGTATAATTAACAACAGTTTTATAGTAGTTTCAAGTGTACAATACACTGATTAAACAATTCTATACTCAGTGCTCATCATGACAAGTGTACTCTTAATCCCCCTCACTTATTTCACCCATCCACCACCCACCTCCACTCTAACAATGATCAGTTTTTTCACTATACTTAAGAGTCTGTTTTATTGTCACTTTTTTCCTTTGTTCATTTATTTTGTTTCTTAAATTCCACATATGAATGAAATCATATGGTATTTGTCTTTCTCTGACTGACCTATTTCACTTAGCATAATACCCTCTAGGTCTATTCATGTTGTTGCACATGGCAAGATTTCATTCTTTTTAATGACAGAGTAATATTCCATTGTACACATATGCCACATCTTCTTTACCCACTCATCAGTCAATGGACAGTTCTAAAATTGATTGTGGTGATGGTTACACAACTCTGAATATAACAAAAACTCAACTGTAAGTCTTACATAGGTGAACTGTATGATATATGAATTCTGTTTCTTTAAGACTGATATATACCTAAGAAACCTTCTATATAATAAATATAATTGGGGAAGACCACAATTAACCATACACCTAACGGTTTAAGTAACCACTGATGGTTGTCATCTAGATTTATTTAATTAGAGATTTACACTACAGGACTTTCTATCTTTATGAACCCTTATGAATTTATTAATTACTTTGTTACCCTGGGATACTATTCATATATAAGGCATGATACTCTATTCCTTCTCTTTACCAATTTTGAGAATAATAAAATATTATGAAATATTTCAATTATGCACAAAGCTATAGCAAATAATACAACCCAAATCTATGTACCCACTGCCCACATCTAATACTGTTATTTTTTCAAAATTGCTGCATTTGAAAAATAAACAAGACAGATAGCATTAACATCCCCTCCTAATCTTCTCAAAGGTAATGACTATCATAAATTGGTATATATTCTTCCTATTGGTGTTTTTATACTTTTATCTATCACTCCCTTCCTCTCTCAAGAATTATGACATTTCTTTGAATATTTTAAAATGTTACATAAATGGTAGACTTTTGCAATTTGTTTTTTTGGTTAACATTGTATTTACTAGTTTTTTAAAGTAAATGTTTTATTTAAGTGCACATACCAAAAGTACATAAGTTGTAAGTATATAGATTGATGACTTTTCACAAAGTAAATGTACTCTTTGCCTCCGCCCATTTTAACTGCCGCATCTGAAGTCCGATGAATTAAGACTTTATCTTGTTTCTCATCATATCCTCAGGAATCAAAGTGTTTAGCACACCGTGGAAAGTTCGTTTAAGTTTTTTAATTAAATGAATCAATGAGCTGCTTCCACAATATTGTATTATATGACAATATTGCAACTTATTCTTTTTCTTACTGTCATTCCCCCACTGATGAACATTTAGGTTGTTTTCAGGCTTTTGCTATTAAAATGATGATGTAAGGGAAGGAGCAAGATGGCGGAGGAGTAGGAGACCTAAATTTGATCTGGTCCCAGGAATTCAGCTAGATAGGGATCAAACCATTCTGAACACCTGCGAACTCAACAGGAGATCGAAGAAAAGAATAGAAACTCTCTGAACAGAAAAGCAACCACTTTCTGGAAGGTAGGACGTGCGGAGAAGAGAATCCGAGGCGATATTCGGGAAGATAGACGGCGGGGGAGGGGGGCCTCAATCTGACGCTTCCGGCAAGTGATAGTGCAGTGGAGCACAAAACCTGAACTTTTAGAAGTTGGCTCCGCTGAGGGACGTTGCGCCAGTGGCTAAGTGGAGGGTGGAACCCTCGCTGGGACAGTGTGGTCTCAGGACCCTCGGGGTCACAGAAAGACCGGGGGTGCCTGAGTGTGGCAGAGCTCTCAGGTATCGGAGCGGGGAAGCCGGCTGCAGAGACGGAGCCAAGGAGTGGGCTCCCAGCTTGGGGTTGCCATAAACCATGATCTGCGGCACAGTCGGGCCACTGCTCCTCCAGCAGGGACCCAACAAGTGGCAGATCCGGGGAGACTCCCCTTCCTCCCCCAGAGAGGAGCGGCGTGGGACTGCACCGCAGGGATCTGCTGGGTTTGGAGACTCCACACAGGGTCAGGTGCCAGAGATAGAAACACTCGGTCACAGGCCAGGTGAGCATGGAGTGCGGCTGGAGACCAGGGAGACAGGAGTGCTTGACTGCTTTTCTCTAGGGGCACACTGAGGTCTGGGGTCCCGAGTTCTCGGCTCCTCTGGGGTGGAGATTGGGAGGCCGCCATTTTCACTCTCATCCTCCAAAGCTGTACAGAAAGCTTGCAGGGAACAAAAGCTCCTGAGAGCAAACCTGAGCAGGTTACTGAGCCTGGACCCAGCAAGGGCAGGACAATTCCACGTCCGGCAAAGACATTTGAGAATCACTGCAACAGGCCCCTCCCCCAGAAGATCAGTGAGAATAGCCAGCGAAGACCAAGTTTACTGATCACTGAGAACGGCAGAACTCCAGCGCTAGGGGAATACTGCACATAGAATTCATGGCTTTTTCCCCATGATTCTTTAGTCTTTCAAAGTTAATTTTTTTAACTTTTTTTTTCTTTTTCCCTTTTTCAAGCAAAATCTTATCAATCCCTTCTTTAAAAATCTTTTTTATTTTTCATTTTTACAGTCATATTCTATCTCTTCATAGTAGTTAACCTTATTTTTGGTATGTATATATATATATGTTGTTCTCTCTTTAAAATTTTGACATACAGTTTCTTCTAACAGAACAAATTATACACTAAATCTCTAGTGTATGGCTTTGTTCTAGTCTCCTGCCTGATCACATTCTCTCCCTTTTGTTTCTTTTTTAAATCCTCTTCTTTCTTTTTCAACAAACTTCTTGTCTTATCAATTCCTTTTATAAAATCTTTTATAATTTTCATCTTTACACTCATATTCCATCCTTTCATCATATTTACCCTTATGTTTATACATATATAAGTTTTTCTTTCTTTAAAATTTTGGGAGGCACTTTCTTCTAACAGACCAAAATACGCCCAAAATCTAGAGTGTGGCACTGATCTATTCACCAGCCTGATCATATTTGATCATATTCTGTTTTTTTGTTTTGTTTTTCGTTTGTTTGTTTTTTTATATTTATCTTTTTTTTCTCTTATTTCTTTCTTTCCCTTTCTTTTCCCCCGGTTTCAGGTCTCTTCTGATTTGTTTAGTGTATATTTTTCTGGGGTCATTGTTACCCTGTTAACATTTTGTTCTCTAATTCATCTGTTCTCTCTGGACAAAATGACAAGACAGAAAAAATCACCTCAAAAAAAAAAGAACAAGAGGCAGTACCGACTGCCAGGGACCTAATCAATACGGACGTTAGTAAGATGTCAGAACTAGATTTCAGAATGACGCTTTTAAAGATACTAGATGGGCTTGAAAAAACCATGGAAGGTATTAGAGAAACCCTTTCTGGAGAAACAAAAGAACGAAAATCTAACCAAGTTGAAATCAGAAAGGCTATTAATGAGGTGCAATAAAAAATGGAGGCTCTAACTGGTAGGATAAATGAGGCAGAAGAGCGAATTAGTGATATAGAAGACCAAATGATGGAAAATAAAGAAGCTGAGAAAAAGAGAGAGAAACAACTACTGGATCACAAGGGCAGAATTCGAGAGATAAGCGATACCATAAGACGAAACAACATTAGAATAATTGGGATCCCAGAAGAAGAAGAAAGAGAGAGAGGGCAGAAGGTATATTGGAGCAAATTATAGCAGAGAACTTCCCTAATTTGGGGAATGAAACAGACATCAAAATCCAGAAGGCACAGAGAAACCCCCTCAAAATCAATAAAAATAGGTCAACACCCCGACATCTAATAGTAAAACTTATGAGTCTCATAGACAAAGAGAAAATCCTGAAAGCAGCTCGGGAGAAGAGATCTATAACCTACAATGGTAGAAACATTTGACTGACAACAGACCTATCCACAGAGACCTGGCAGGCCAGAAAGGACTGGCATGATATATTCAGAGCACTAAATGAGAAAAATATGCAGCCAAGAATACTATATCCAGCTAGGCTGTCATTGAAAATAGAAGGAGAGATAAAAAGCTTCCAGGACAAACAAAAACTAAAGGAATTTGCAAACACCAAACCAGCCCTACAAGAAATATTGAAAGGGGTCCTCTAAGCAAAGAGAGAGCCTAAAAGTAACATAGATCAGAAAGGAACAGAGACAATATACAGTAACAGTCACCTTACAGGCAATGCAATGGCACTAAATTCATATCTTTCAATAGTTACCCTGAATGTAAACGGGCTAAATGCCCCAATCAAAAGACACAGGCTATCAGACTGGATAAAAAAACAAGACCCATTGATATGCTGTCTGCAAGAGACTCATTTTAGACCCAAAGACACCCCCAGATTGAAAGTGAGGGGGTGAAAAACCATTTACCATGCTAATGGACACCAAAAGAAAGCTGGGGTGGCAATCCTTTTATCAGACAAATTAGATTTTAAACCAAAGACTATAATAAGAGATGAGGAAGGACACTATATCATACTTAAAGGCTCTATCCAACAAGAAGATCTAACAATTGTAAATATCTATGCCCCTAACATGGGAACAGCCAATTCTATAAGCCAATTAATAACAAAAAAGAAACACATTGACAACAATACAATAATAGTGGGGGACTTTAACACCCCCCTCACTGAAATGGACAGATCATCTAAACAAAAGATCAACAAGGAAATAAAGACTTTTAAATGACACCCTGGACCAAAAGGACTTCACAGATATATTCAGAACATTCCATCCCAAAGCAACAGAATACATATTCTTCTCTAGAGCCCATGGAACATTCTCCAGAATAGATCACATCCTAGGTCACAACTCAGGTCTCAACTGGTACCAAAAGATTGGAATCATTCCCTGAATATTTTCAGACCACAACACTTTGAAACTAGAACTCAATCACAAGAGGAAAGTCGAAAAGAACTCAAATACATGGAGGCTAAAGAGCATCCTACTTAAGAATGATTGGGTCAACCAGGAAATTAAAGAAGAATTAAAAAAAATTCATGGAAACAAATGAAAATGAAAACATAACTGTTCAAAATCTTTGGGATGCAGGAAAGGCAGTCCTAAGAGGAAAGTATATAGCAATGCAAGCCTTTCTCAAGAAACAAGAAAGGTCTCAAATACACAACCTAACCCTACACCTAAAGGAGAAGGAGAGAGAACAGCAAATTAAGCCTAAACCCAGCAGGAGAAGAGAAATAATAAAGATCAGAGCAGAAATCAATGAAATAGAAACCAAAAGAACAGTAGAACAGATCAAGGAAACTAGGAGCTGGTTCTTTTATTTTTTTAATTTTTTATTGTTATGTTAATCACCATATATTACATCATTAAGTTTTGATGTAGTGTTCCATGATTCATTGTTTGTGTATAACACCTAGTGCTCCATGCAGAACATGCTCTCTTTAATACCCATCACCAGGCTAACCCATTCTCCTATCCCCCTCCCCTCTAGAACTCTGTTTCTCAGAGTCCATCGTCTCTCATGGTTCGTCTCTCCCTCCAATTTCCCCCCCTTCATTCTTCCCCTCCTGCTATCTTCTTCTTCTCTCTTTTTTTTAAAACATATAATATATTATTTGTTTCAGTGGTACAGGTCTGTGATTCAACAGTCTTGCACAATTCACAGCGCTCACCATAGCACATACCCTCCCCAATGTCTATTACCCAGCCACTCCATCCCTCCCACTCTCCACTACTCAGCAACCCTCAGTTTGTTTCCTGAGATTAAGAATTCCTCATATCTGTGAGGTCATATGATACATGTCTTTCTCTGATTGACTTATTTCACTCAGCATAACACCCTCCAGTTCCACCCATATCGTTGCAAATGGCAAGATCTCATTCCTTTTGATGGCTGCATAATATTCCATTGTATATATACACCACATGTTCTTTATCCATTCATCTGTCGATGGACATCTTGGCTCTTTCCATAGTTTGGCTATTGTGGACATTGCTGCTATAAGCATCTGGGTGCATGTACCCCTTCAGATCCCTACATTTGTATTTTTGGGGTAAATACCCAGTAGTTAGCAGCTGGTTCTTTGAAAGAATTAACAAGATTGATAAACCCCTGGCCAGAATTATCAAAAAGAAAAGAGAAATGACCCAAGTAAATAAAATCATGAATGAAAGAGGAGATCACACCCAACACCAAAGAAATACAAACAATTATAAGAACATATTATGAGCAACTTTATGCCAGCAAATGAGATAATCTGAAAGAAACGGATGCATTTCTAGAGATGTATAAACTACCAAAACTGAACCAGGAAGAAATAGAAAACCTGAACAGACCTATAACCGCTAAGGAAATTGAAGCAGTCATCAAAAATCTCCCAACAAACAAAAGCCCAGGGCCAGATGGCTTCCCAGGGGAATTCTATGAAACATTTCAAGAAGAATTAATACCTATTCTTCTGAAACTGTTCCAAAAAATAGAAATGGAAGGAAAACTTCCAAATCGTTTTATGAGGCTACCATTACCTTGATCCCAAAACCAGACAAAGACCCCATCAAAAAGCAGAATTACAGACCAATATCCATGATGAACATGGATGCAAAAATTCTCACCAAAATACTAGCCTATAGGATCCAACAGTACATTAAAAGGATTACTCACCATGACCAAGTGGGACTTATCCCTGGGCTGCAAGGTTGGTTCAACATCCACAAATCAATGTGATACGATACATTAATAAAAGAAAGAACAAGAATCATAGGATCCTCTCAATAGATGCAGAAAAAGCTTTTGACAAAGTACAGCATCCTTTTTTGATCAAAACTCTTCAGAGTATAGGAATAGAGGGTACATACCTCAATATCATAAAAGCCATTTATGAAAAACCCACAGTGAATATCATTCTCAATGGGGAAAAACTGAGAGCTTTCCCCGTAAGGTCAGGAACGCGGCAGGGATGTCCACTTTCACCACTGCTATTCAACATAGTATTAGAAGTGCTAGCCACAGCAATCAGACAACAAAAAGAAACCAAAGGCATCCCAATAGGCAAAGAAGAAATCAAACTCTCACTCTTTGCAGATGATATGATCCTTTATGTGGAAAACCCAAAAGACTCCACTCCAAAACTGCTAGACCTCATACAGGAATTCAGTCAAGTGGCAGGATATAAAATCAATGCACAGAAATCAGTGGCATTCCTATACACCAACAAGAAGACAGAAGAAAGAGAATTTAAGGAGTTGATCCTATTTAAAATTGCACCCAAAACCGTAAGATACCCAGGAATAAATCTAACCAAAGAGGCAAAGGATCTGTACTCAGAAAACTATAAAATACTCATAAAATTGAGGAAGACACAAAGAAATGGAAAAACGTTCCATGCTCATGGATTGGAAGAACAAATATTGTGAAGATGTCAATGCTACTGAGCAATCTACACATTCAAAGCAATCCCTATCAAAATACCATCCACTTTTTTCAAAGAAATGGAACAAATAATCCTAAAATTTGTATGGAACCAGAAAAGACCCCAAATCGCCAGAGGAATGTTGAGAAAGAAAAGCAAAGCTGGTGGCATCACAATTCCTGACTTCAAGCTCTATTACAAAGCTGTAATCATCAAGACAGTATGGTACTGGCACAAAAACAGACACATAGATCAATGGAACAGAACAGAGAGCCCAGAAATGGACCCTCAACTCTATGGTCAACTCATCTTTGACAAAGCAGGAAAGAATGTCCAATGGAAAAAAGACAGTCTCTTCAACAAATGGTGTTGGGAAAATTGGACAGCCACATGCAGAAGAATGAAACTGGACCATTTCCTTACACCACATACAAAGATACTCAAAATGGTTGAAAGACCTAAATGTGAGATAGGAGTCCATCAAAATCGTAAAGGAGAACACAGGCACAACCTCTTTGACCTCAGCCACAGCAACTTCTTCCTAGAAACATTGCCAAAGGCAAAGGATGCAAGGGCAAAAATGAAGTCATGGGACTTCATCAAGATAAAAAGCTTTTGCACAGCAAAAGAAACAGTCCACAAAACCAAAAGACAACCAACAGAATGGGAGTAGATAGTTGTAAATGACATATCAGATAAAGGGCTAGTATCCAAAATGTATACAGAACTTATCAAACCCAACACCCAAAGGACAAATGATCCAGTCAAGAAATGGGCAGAAGACATGAACAGACATTTTTCCAAAGAAGACATCCAAATGGCCAACAGACACATGAAAAACTGCTCAACATCACTTGGCATCAGAGAAATCCAAATCAAAACCTCAATGAGATACCACCTCACACCAGTCAGAATGGCAAAAATTAACAGGTCAGGAAACAACAGATGTTGGTGGGGATGCGCAGAAAGGGGAACCCTCCTCCACTGTTGGTGGGAATGCAAGCTGGTGCAACTACTCTGGAAAACGTATGGAGGTTCCTCAAAAAGTTGAAAATAGAGCTACCATACGATCCAGCAATTGCACTACTGGGTATTTACCCCAAAGATACAAATGTAGGGATCCGAAGGGGTATGTGCACTCTGATGTTTATAGCAGCAATATCCACAACAGCCAAACTATGGAAAGAGCCAAGATGTCCATTGACAGATGAATGGATAAAGAAGAGGTGGTATATATACACAATGGAATATTAAGCAGCCATCAAAAGGAATGAAATTTTGCCACTTGCAATGACGTGGATGGAACTGGAGGGTATTATGTTGAGCGAAATAAGTCAATCAGAGAAAGACATGTATCATATGACCTCACTGATATGAGGAATTCTTAATCTCAGGAAACAAACTGAGGGTTGCTGGAGTGTTGGGGGGTAGAACAGATGGGGTGGCTGGGTGATAGATATTGGGGAGGGTATGTGCTATGGTGAGCCCTGTGAATTGGGTAAGACTGTTGAATCACAGACCTGTACCTCTGAAACAAATGATACATTATATGTTAAAAAAAAAAATAAAGAAAAAGAAGAAGAAGAAGATAGCAGGAGGGGAAGAATGAAGGGGCGAAAACTGGAGCAGGAGACAAAGTATGAGAGACTATGGACTGTGAGAAACAAACTGAGGGTTCTAGAGGGGAGGGGGGATGGGCAGCCTGGTGATGGGTATTAAGGAGAGCACGTACTGGAGCACTGGGTGTTATACACAAAGAATGAATCATGGAACACTACATCAAAAACTAATGATGTAATGTATGGTGATTAACATAACATAATAAAAATATAAATGATGTAACACACATCATTATATAGATTTCTGTGTACTCAGGTATAAGAATTTCTTCACAATATAAACCTAGAAATAGAATTTTTTGGGTCAAGTACAGCATGCACAGCCTCAATTTTACCAGATTTTGCCAAACTGCTCTACAAAGCAGTGTTTCAATTTACATCCCCCACTACCACTATATGAGGAATTCCTTTCATCATATGCTTTCTAACACTTAGTATTTTGTATTTTCAATTTTTTTCCTGATTTAATTTGTATATTTATTTAATTTATTTTTTATTAACATATCATGTATTATTTATTTCAGGGGTATGTTTGTCACAATAATGGGAATGAAATGATATCTTGTTTAAACTTACAGAGATCAGAGTATTAATGAGGTTGAACACCTTTCCAAATATTTAATGGCCATTGGGATTTCTCTCTTTTATGACTTCACTCAATTTTCTAATGGACTAATTTTTTCTTACTCATTTGTAGGATAATTTAAATATATTTTCTCTAGTCCAATTGCCAGTTTTATGTGTTGCAAATATCTTCTTTTCATTCACGGCATATAACTTTATGCTGAATTATTTCTTGAAGAATTTTTTTTATTTTAATATGGTCATGTTACCTTAATTATATATGCTTTGGGGATCTTAAATTATTTTTCAAAGCAATGTCATAAAGGCATAGTCTATTTCTCCTGAAGTTCTGCTTTTTCACATATAGGTCTTTAACTTATCCTGGAATTACTTTTCATGCATGGAGTCAGACAGCAGTCTTATTAATTCCATCACCAACTTACTCACTTAGTCATACATGCATTCACTGATTGTTTGATATGGAAACATAACTGGCCCAGTCCCATTTACTCCAATATTCAATATGCAACTTAAGTCATACACCAAGATTCACTCTCTATACATATGTACATATGTGTTTTATAAATATACATATATATGTAAAAGTTTATGGGCTAATATTTTCCACATATGTATTGTGTATTTGTACCATCACATGTTTAATTACTATAGCTTTAAAAAGAAGTCTCATTTATTTTTCTGTTTTGTTTTTTAAGTGACTATCTTTGTTTTATTTCTTTTCCAGATTGATTGAGATATAATTGACATACAACATTGTGGAAGTTTAAGGTGCACAATGTGATGATTTGATACACATATTCAAAATGATTATCACAATGAGGTTAGTTAACAACTCCATCACCTCACATAATTATTTTTTTGTGTGTGTGGTAAGGACTTTTAAGATCTAATTTCTTAGTAACTTTTAAATATATAATACTCTCAAGTTTCATCTTATAACTAGAAGTGTATACCCTTTAACTAACATCTCCTCATTTACTCTATCCATTCCCCCAGGCCCTGGCAGCCCCCATTCTACTATCCAGTTTTATGAGTTTGATTTTTTTTTTTTTTAGATTCCACATATTAGTGAGACCACACAGTATTTGTCTTTCTCTAACTTATTTCACATTGCATAACACCCTCAAGATCTATCCATGTTGTCACAAATGGCAGGATAGCCTCTTTCTGGCTAAATAATATTCCATTATATGTCTAGACCACATTTTCTTCATCCATTCATCTGTTGATGAGGTAGTTCCATGTCTGGGCTATTGTGAACAATGCTGCAATGAACATGGGAATGCAGCTATCTCTTCAAGAGAGTGATTTCATTTCCCTCAACTACATTCCAAAAGTAGGATTGCTAGATCAGATGGTAGTTCTATTTAAAAATTTTGAAGAGCCTCCATACTGTTTTGAACAATGGCAATACCAATTTACATTACCAACAGTACACAAGGGTTCCCTAGTCTTCACATCCTTGTCAATAACTGTTAATTATCTTTGGCAATACCCATTTTAACAGTTGTAAGGTGATACTTCACTGTGGGTTTGATTTGCATTTTCCTAATTATTAGTGCTGTTGAGTACGTTGTACATGTTCTTTGAAAAAATGTCTATTCATGCCCTTTGCCCATTTTTAATCAGGTAACAATGATGATGATGATAATGATGATGATGATGATGATGGTGATGACAACGACGACTAGCAATTGAGTTGTAGGAGTTCCTTATATGCTTGGTTATTAACCCCTAATCAGATATATGGTTCACAAATAGTTTCTCCCATTCCATAGGATGCCTTTTCATTTTGCTGGTTGTATATATTGCTGTGCACAAGCTGTTATGTTTAATATAGTCCCAGCTGTTTATTTTTGCTTCTGTTGCTTGTGCTTTGGGTGTCTAATCCAAACAATCATTGCTAAGAATGGTGTCAAGGAATTTTTTCCCTATGTTTTCTTCTAGGAGCTTTATGATTTAAGGTCTTACATTTAAGTATTTAGTCCCATTTAGAGTTATTTTTTCAGTTTATTAACATAAAATTGACATACAGAACTGTGTAAGTTTAAGGTGTACAACATGATGATTTGACTGAGTTAATTTTTGTAAGAAAAAGCCCAATTTTATTTTGCACATGATTATACAGTTTGCTCTACACCATGTATGGAAGGACTATCCCATCCTTATTGACTATACTTGGCTCCCTTATCAAATAGTTGACTGTATATCCGATGGTTACAAGTGGCACAGTTTCCTTCTGTGTTCCTGACTGATTAATCTGGCATCTGTCAGGTGACTCCAATCGACTGTGTCCTCAGAACTAGGGCTCGGGCACAAGAAGTTGCACAGCCAGGGCTAGGGCTAGGGTTCTGGTCTGGGAGATGATAGGAGTCTATCCAATGGCATTGTGGTTTCTTATTTTAGTCTATGGCACTTTCCTCATGCTTTTGCACGTACATTTGAAATCATTGCATATAACACCCAGTGCTGTGTACAAGATCTTAACATCTTCAAACAGACAATTTTACTTCTTCCTTTCTGGTTGGGATACCTTTTATTTCTTTTTTCTTTTCTAACTGCTCTAGCTAGGATTTCCAATACTATATTGAATTGGAGTGGTGACAGTTCATCCTTGTCTTGTTCCTGATCTTTGAGGGAAAGCTTTCAAACTTCCATTGTTGAGCACGATATTAGCTGTCATAAATGGCTTAAACTATAATCAGTTTGTTGGGAGTTTTTATGATGAAGTCATGTTTAATTTTGTTGAAAGATTTTTATCTTTCATTTTATTAATGTGGCATATCACCTTTATTCATTTTTGTATGTTAAACTATCCTTGCATCTCAGGAATAAATCTCACTTGGTCATGATATATAATCCTTTTACTGTGCTTTTGAGGGGCGTGTTAATTTTGGGTGGCTCAGTCGGGTAAGTGTCTGCCTTCAGCTCAGGTCATGATCCTGGGATTGAGTCCCACACTGGGCTCCCTGCTTGGTGGGGAGTCTGCTTCTTCCTCTCCCTCTGCTCCTGCTTTCCTTCTCTCTCTCAAATAAAATCTTTTAAAAAAAAAAAAAGAAAGACTCTTAATGTGCTTTTGAACTTGGTTTGCTACTGTTTTGTTGAGGATTTTGCATCTATGTTCATCAGGGATACTGGCCTATAGTTTCTTTTATTGTAGTGTCCTTCTCTGGCTTTGATATCAATGTAATGCTGCCATCATAAAATAAGTATGGCAGTGTGCTCTTCAATTTTTTGGAATAGTCTGTAATAGAAAAGGATTAGTGTTAATACTTCTTTAAATGTTTGGTAGAATTGACCAGTGAAACCAATTGGTCCTGGGCTTTATTTCGTTGGGAGGTTTTTGATTACTGATTCAAGCTCCTTACTTGTTATCTTTCTGTTCATATTTTCTATTTCTTCATGATTCAGTCTTGGTAGGTCATGTATTTCCAGGAATTTATCCATTTCTTTTAGGTTGTCCAATCTGATGGTGTATACCTGTTCATAGTAGTCTCTTACGACCTTATGCATTTTGGTGGTATCACTTGTAATGTATCTTTTCTTTCTGATTTTATTTGAATCTTTTCTTTTTTTCTTAGTTTACCTAGTGTGTTGTCAATTTTGTTTATCATTTCAAAAAACCCGCTCTTTGTTTCATTGATCTTTTTTTATTGTTTCTTTCTATTTCATGTATTTCTGGTCTAATATTTGTTATTTCCTTTCTTCTACTAACGTTGGGTTTAGTTTCTTCTTTTTCTAAGCACTTGAGGTATAAAGTTAGGTTGTTTACTTGAGATTTCTTTTTTTTTAAGTGTAGGCATTAATTTTCATAAACTTCCTCTTATAGCTGCTTTTGTGGCATCCCATAAGTCTTCATATGTTGTGTTTCCATTTTTTTCTTTGTTTCAAGATATTCTTAAATTTCCCTTTTGATTTCTTGTTTGATCCATTGGTTATTTAGGGGGATAATGTTTAATTTTCACATATTTGTATATTTTCTGCTTTTCTTTCTTTAAAGATTTATTTATTTATTTAATTTTAAAAAAAGATTTATTTGAGAGAGAGAGAAAGAGAGAGAGAGGCGGGGAGGGGGCAGATGGAGAGAGAGAGAGAGTCTTAAGCAGATTCCATGCTGAGTGTGGAGCCCAACATGGGGCTCGATCTCATGACCTTGAGATCATGACCTGAGCTGAAATCAAGAGGAGGATGCTTAACCTACTGAGCACCACCCAGGCGCCCCTTTAAGTTTTTATTTTAATTCCAGTTAGTTACTTTTTTCTAGATATGTCTCCTGAGGCAAGGGAAACAAAAGCAAAAATAAACTATTGGGGACTATATCAAAATAAAAAGCTTCTACACAGTGAAGGAAACAAACAAAACTAAAAGGCAACCTACAGAATGGGAGAAGATATTTGCAAATGACATATTTGATAAATGGTTAGTATCTAAAATATATAAAGAACTGATACAACTTAATAGCCCCCAAACCAAATAATCCAGTTAAAAAATGGGGAGAATCGGGGCACCTGGGTGGCTCAGTTGTTAAGCGTATGACTTCAGCTCAGGTCATGATCCCAGCGTCCTGGGATCGAGTCCCGCATCAGGCACCCTGCTCTACGGGAAGCCTGCTTCTCCCTCTCCCACTCCTCCTGCTTGTGTTTCCTTTCTCGCTGTGTCTGTCTCTGTCAAACAAACAAACAAACAAACAAATAAATAAATAAATCTTTAAAAAAATAAAATGGGCAGAAGATACGGACAGATAGTTCTCCAAAGAAGACATCCAGATGGCCAACAGACACATGAAAAGATGTTCATCATCACCCATTGTCAGGGAAATGCAAATCAAATACACAATGAGGTATCACCTCACACCTGTCAGAATGGCTAACATCAGCAAAGCAAGAAACAACAGGTGTTGGTGGGGATGTGTAGAAAAACACTCATGCACTGTTGGTGGGAATGCAGTCGCTGTGGAAAACAGTATGGAGGTTCCTCAGAAAGTTAAAAATAGTACTACCCTAGGACCCAGCAATTGCACTACTGGAATATTTACCCAAAGAATACAAGAAAACTAATTCAGAGGGATACATTCACCCCTATGTTTATAGCAGCATTATTTACAATAGGCAAGATATGGAAGCAGCCCAAGAGTCCACTGATTGATGAATGTATAAAGATGTGGTGTATACATATATACACACATACACACACATACATATACACACAATGGAATATTGTTAAGCCATAAAAAAGAAGGGAATTTTGCCATTTGCAATGACGTGGATGGAGCTAGAGAGTATAATGCTAAGCAAAATAAATCAGTCAGAGAAAGACAAATATATGATTTCACTCATATGTGGAATTTAAGAAACAAAAGAAATGAGCAAAGGGAAAAGAAAGAGAGGGAAAGAGGGAGAGAGAGACAGACCAAGAAACACTCTTAGTTATAGAGAATAAACGGATGGTTACCAGAAGGGTGGGGGCTTGGGTTAAATAGGTGATGAGGATTAAGGAGTGCTGTTCACGTTTTAAAAAGCCGTCATCTCCTTTAGTTTTTACTGATTGGCTTTGGGACAAAAATACATTTGGTCAGCCCTGTTATGGATTACAAGTCTCTTTCAGACCTTTTCTATGGATACACTTGCTCCTTATTTCTTGTTCTTTCTTCTGGGAGAATTTTTAAGATTATATGCCTTCTCTTGATCCTGCAAAGCCAGGCCATATGCTGACAGCCTCCCTTTTGCTTTCCCTAGGGTGGTGCTAAATGATCAAGTTTGTGTGGTTTCTCCCAGTCCTGCAGAGCTGGGCTGGCTTTCTGTGCATGCTCACTAGCCATCTGCAAAGGTTTCCTCTCACTGCTGTCAGGGCATGCATACAGAACTGGTCCCAGGCTGAGGGGATATATGTGTGAGGTGCACAGAGCACTAGGATTACTGTAGGCCAGTTGGGATTTGCCCACTGTCTTGTGGGTGAGCTTCCTAATGGAGTCTGCAATGTGGTTAGTAGGATTCACTTTTCTTTGATGTCTTCCAAGAGCCCTTGCTGCTCTTCACCCAGCAGCCACACTCCACAACCCAGACACGAAGCACACCTTAATATTCTGGATGGGGCTAAAAAGAAATGGGTCTTTTTGGCAGCATCCCACACAGCTGGGAAAGTCAGGCTCCCACTAACATGCTCTCACTTTACCCCCAAGGAAGAAATCACACAGCAAGGTTTCTCATGACACTGAGCTGTGCCTCTTGGTGGTAGGGTTGATACTAATAAAGGTTTCATCTTGTCCTCTTCATTGCATCTGATCTCAGATTTTTTGCTTCAACAGTGTGCTGAAACTTCTCCGTTGGGACTCCTGAAGTGGGTGATTGTCTAAATTAGTGTTCTTTATAGGGAAAGATGATAGAAAATGCTTATCCCACCATGTTAATGATATCAAAGAACTCATTTATTTCTTGTTTAAAATTGGTCATTCTCCTTTAATTTTTTAAAAGCACTTTACGATCATCATTTAGTATTTCATGAAAAAGTTCACTGCAGTTTTAACTGAATTTTATTTATGGTTAAAGTTTACTTGACATCTTTAGTCTTCCCAATCATGAACATCATGTAGCTCCATATGTTTAAACATTGTTTCAGTAGGGTTTATAACTTTGTCCAGAAAAGTCTTGTTTTTTTTTTGAAGACTATTCTTAGGCATAGAATAGTTTTTGTTGTTATTCAAAATTACACTGAAATTTATTCCTTTTTTACATTTCTAATTAGTTGGTCACTGGCCTAGACAGTACTCTGGTAAATGGATCCTGTAACCAGGAATTTTATTGGATTTTCTTGGATTTTTCCATGTAGACAAGCATATTATCAGCAAATATATTCAACTTTCTCTCCTGCTTATCTTTTTCCCCAAGTATAATTTTATTAATATTTAAATATAATCTACTAAAACTTTAAAAAGTACAAAAACAAAATTTCATAGAGATTCGATTTAATGTGAGGGGTGTGCTTGCCTGTTCATAAGTTCATTCCAGTCAGGAACATAGGAGGATAAGGCTACACACGTTAGGTGTACTACTGAGCCTATTTCTTTTGTTTGTTTTTAACCATGTCAAGATTGAAAATCCTAGTTCACACAAATAGGTAGTTGTGAATGGTAATAATAGCAATATGCTCTTTCTACTTAGCAATGGAGATTCACCTTTAATCTCTTTTTAATTTTTATTGTTATGTTAATCACCATACATTACATCATTAGTTTTTGATGTAGTATTCCATGATTCATTGTTTGCGTATAACACCCAGTGCTCCATGCAGAACATGCCCTCTTTAATACCCATCACCAGGCTAACCCATCCTCCCACGCCCCTCCCCTCTGGAACCCTCAGTTTGTTTTTCAGAGTCCATCTTAATCCAAAATGCTGATAAACTAAATGTCTTAGAATAATTCCTTAGTGTGAAGGATGAACTGAGCAGCAATAACTCATCCTATTCTTCAGGCTACAAGTTTTGATTCTGCGGTTTGAAAAAACAAATGGATCTTTTATCCAAATATTTTCCTTTAATGATTCAAATTTCTCTTCTGGAAAGTAGTGATGAAAGGTTTGGGACAAAGAAGTGAGATGCATCAGTATCTCTAATTTTATTTCCTTTAAACGGTCTTCATTAATAATGCTCTCTTCAATGTGTTGCAACAAAGTTGGGAATACACAGTAGCTAGGGTGATCACTTTTAAGTCTTGCTTGCCACAACAATAATGTCTTTTGGAATCCTAGAATACGTAAGATATTGAAATACATTATTTCCCCCCATTCTTTCGAATTTAATTAAGAATGCCAAAAACGGCATTTAAATACGCCGATTTTGTTACCCAAATGTCATCTTCAAAAATATTTGCGAAATGAGATTGCTTTTCAATAAGAAAAATGTAAATTTCATTCCTGAGTTCATATACACTGCTCAATACTTTTCCTTGAGACAGCCTATGAACTTTTGTATGAAACAATAAGTGGGTATGGTTAACTCCCAATCTCTGAACATAGTATTTCAAGAACTCAGCTGTTCAATGAGCTTCCTTTAATTAAATTAACAATTTTCACTGCATTTTTCAATACATCCATTAGAATTGGCGGAATTTCTTTGGATACCAAAGCTTCTCGATGAATAAAACAGTGATTCCAAAGATTACTGTTATGTCTTACTTCTAACCATTTTTCAATAACCCTGCTATGTTTTCCAGTCATATTTGCTGCTCCATCACTCAAAATTCCTTTACAATTTTCCCAGTTTAATTTATATTGACCAACAAAGCACTTTTCTAATTCAGTAAATAAATCTAGTACAATTATGTGTGAATTTCAACTTAAACAACACACAGATCCTCTATAAAATCATCTTGCCACACATACCTGACATAAAACAAGAGTGTTGGACAACTTAAAATATCAGTGCTCTCATCAAGTTGGATTGCAAAACCTATCCCAGACTGCAGCTGTGCAATAAGCATCACCTCTAAATGTTTTGCAATCATACAGATTTGATGAGATATCGTATTGTCACTAAGAGGTATAATTCTTTTTTTTTTTTTAAAGATTGTATTTATTTATTTAACAGAGAGAGACATAGCGAGAGCAGGAACACAAGCAGGGGGAGTGGGAGAGGGAGAAGCAGGCTTCCTGCAGAGTGGGAAGCCCGATGTGGGACTCGATCCCAGGACCCTGGGATCATGACCTGAGCCGAAGGCAGACGCTTAACGACTGAGCCACCCAGGCGCCCTAAGAGGTATAATTCTTAATTTATCACCTGACTTATCATCAAAAATTGTCCATACCATATGCATACATGCTGGAAGAATAATTTTTTCAGCAGCTGTGTAAGCCATTTTTTCTTTTGCTATTCGATATGCAACCAAATATGATGGGAACAAGGCTCTCTCATTCATGGTTGTGGACCGACTAAGAAATGGTGGGGATAACTCTATGCTATTTCTTTCCCTTTGGAAATAGTCTTCCTCATCTTCCTCCTTCACTTTCACTACCACTATGCCTTCCATCTCCTGGGTGGCCTGGGGAGACAAATCTGTGGTATGCCTTGACTCTGCAGTGTTCAGGTTCAAAGAACTGGCTTACTTAATCCCAATAGGGTCTGCCTACAGAGACTGTCCTTTTCATCCTAGGAGACCTAATTTTTGCTATCCCCTCATCTAGGGCCCTCATCCGGCACCTGCCTTCATCCCTGCTTATCTTTCATTCAGGCATAAGGTCTAAGTATGTTAATAACATAACACACAGGGGCACCTGAGTGGCTCAGTTGGTTAAGCGACTGCCTTCAGCTCAGGTCATGATCCTGGAGTCCCGGGATAGAGTCCCACATCAGGCTCCCTGCTCAGCGGGGAGTCTGCTTCTCCCTCTGACTCTCCTCCCTCTCATGCTCTGTCTCTCATTCTCTCTCTCTCAAATAAATAAATAAAATCTTAAAAAAATAATAACATAACACACAGTTATCAACCAGTCAAGATGGAGCACTGGCTTTCCACAATCCATATGGCTGTACATATCAGCCAGTTATCAGCACTGTCTTTTCCTACTACATCGAGTTGGCCAGACACTCCAGGACAGTATATCAATGTTTCAGTATTAAATACAATGTTTGTTGCAGGTTTTTGGTAACCACCCTTTATTAGGCTCTTGTTCTTAAAACTAAATCGTTAAAATTGTTAAAAATTAGAAGTGTTGAATTTTATTTATGCCTTTTGTTTCTACTGATACTGTTTTTCTCCTTTAATTTTTTAAAATAGTGATTTATGTTAATTTATTTTTAGATGTTACAGTATCCTTTCATTCCTGTAATAAATATTACTTGATTATAATGCTACTAAATTTTAATTCTCACAACTGAAAGAGATATGTAATCCTATCAATATTTTTCAAAGGGGAACAGGGAAGTTTCCTACAAAGGTTAATAATCTAGCTAAGTTTACAGAGTTACTACAAGGCTGATCTGGAATTTGAATTCAGGCCCATAACTACAAACCCTGTGGTCTTTTTTTTTTTTTTTTTTTAAGATTTTATTTATTTATTTGACAGAGAGACACAGCAAGGGAGGAAACACAAGCAGGGGGGAGTGGGAGAGGGAGACACAGGCTTCCTGTGGAGCAGGGAGCCCGATGTGGGGCTCGATCCCAGGACCCCGGGATCATGACCTGAGTCGAAGGCAGATGCCCAACGACTGAGCCACCCAGGCGCCCCCAAACCCTGTGGTCTTAATGACTGCATTATATTGTATCAACATCTGCTGACTGCCTACTGACTGCAGGAATTTAACATGTATTATTTAATTTAATAGCCACACAGTCCTTTGGGGTGTGTCAATATCACACATTTTACAATAAGGTAACTAAAGCCCAGAGAGAATAATTTTTCCATGGTCACACAAAGAGGTAGGAACAGTTGGTGGGGTATGGGCTAGATGGGTGTTGGGTAATAAGGAGGGCCCTTGTGATAAGCACTGGGTATTGCATCTAAGTGATGAATCACTGAATTCTACTTGTGAAAACAATATTGCACTGTATGTTAACTGACTAGAATTAAAAAAAAAAAAAAAGAGGTAGGAGGTTCTGGGTCCATGCTTTTAACATTGCTTTCAGCTGCTTCCTGAAACACTTTCCCACTTATGGTCCAATTTTGACCCACAGCACACACAACTTTCAACAATCCTGTTTCTTCATAGTTCCTGGGAATGGAATAGAGCACAAGTTGGATGATTTAATTTATTCTAAGGCAGTTATTCCAACAGTCCATTTAGGAATCTCTAATGTCAGAAAAACTGAATTTCCAGGTATGTGGTGGGCGGGGGGTATACCTAGTAACAGCAAGAAATAAGTTAAGGTTTCATGAGTATTTTATTTGAAAAAAATTTTTTGCATCTTTTTTCATGATATCTTCTATGTTTATGTTAAGCAGAAAATAATGTTTTATATTATACGCCATGGAGAAGGAAAAGAATTTTCTATCTGTCTTACTTAGTATATAAGGTATACTGAGCTGAATTGAAGGCAGCTAGCATCAAGGTCCTTATATGGGCAATTTTTCATTTTTTACTGTCACTATTTCCGAGAACCTAGATTTATATAAATGTGGTTAAAAACAGTAAGTGTTTACTCATGCATCAGGCAATCAATCACTAAGGTGAGCCCAAGACAGAATATTGCCAGAGAGGTAGCATGATGGAATACTGGCAGGTTGTTATGGGCAGAAACTTCAATAATCACAACTCCTTACTGAGAAGTGAAATCACTCATGGCATATGCTGGGTTGAACAGGTTCTCTTTTTAAGTGCTTATTTTAATGCTAGTTAGTTAATATACAGTGTCAGATTGGTTTCAGGTGTACAATTTAGTGATTCAGTGACCCCATACATTGCCCAGTGCTCATCACAAGTGCACTCCTTAATCTCCATCACTTATTTAACCAAACTCCCCACACCCTGCCCTTCTGGTAACCATCAGTTTGTTCTCTATAACTAAGAGTGTTTCTTGGTTTGTCTCTCTCTTCTCCCCCTTTGTTCATTTGTTTCATTTCTTAAATTCCACATATGAGTGAAATCATATCATATTTGTCTTTAACTTATTTCACTTAGCATTATACTTTCTAGCTCCACCCATGTTGTTGCAAATGGTAAGACTGCATTCTTTTTATGACTGAATAATATTCCATTATCTATCTATCTATCTCACACTTCTTTATCTTCTTATCCATCAATTGATGGACATTTGGGCTGCTTCCATATCTTGCCTATTGTAAATAATGCTGCTATAAACATAGGGGTGAATGTATCCCTCTGAATTAGTTTTCTTGTATTCTTTGGGTAAATATTCCAGTAGTGCAATTGCTGGGTCCTAGGGTAGTACTATTTTTAACTTTCTGAGGAACCTCCATACTGTTTTCCACAGCGACTGCATTCCCACCAACAGTGCATGAGTGTTTTTCTACACATCCCCACCAACACCTGTTGTTTCTTGCTTTGCTGATGTTAGCCATTCTGACAGGTGTGAGGTGATGCCTCATTGTGTATTTGATTTGCATTTCCCTGACAATGGGTGATGATGAACATCTTTTCATGTGTCTGTTGGCCATCTGGATGTCTTCTTTGGAGAACTGTCTGTCCATGTCTTCTGTCATTTTTAATTGGATTATTTGGTTTGGGAGCTGTTAAGTTGTATCAGTTATTTTTTTCTTTTAAAAATTAGAATTCAATTAGCCAAGGTATAGTACATCATTAGTTTTTGATATAATCTTCAATGATTCATTAGTTGAATATAACACCCAGTGCTCATCATATCACGTGCCCTCTTTAATTCCCATCACCCAGTTACCCCATCCCCCTACCCAATTCCCTTTCCGCAACCCTAAGTTTGTTTCCCAGAGTCCAGAGTCTCATATGGTTTGTCTCCCTCTCTGATTTCCTCCCATTCAGTTTTCCCTCCCTTCCCCTATTGTCCTCTGCACTATTCTTTATGTTCCACATATGAGTGAAACCATATGATAATTGTCTTTCTCTGATTGGCTTATTTCACTTAGCATAATATCCTCCAATTCCATCCATGTTGATATAAATGGTAGATATTCATCATTCCTGATGGCTGAGTAATATTCCATTGTATATATGAACCACATCTTTATCCATTCATCTGTTGAAGGACATCTTGGCTCCTTCCACAGTTTGGCTATTGTGGACATTGCTGCTATGAACATTGGGGTGCAGGTGCCCCCTCTTTTCACTACATCTGTATCTTTGGGGTAAATACCCAGTAGTGCAATTGCTGGGTCATAGGGTAGCTCTATTTTCAACTTTCTGAGGAACCTCCATATTGTTTTCCAGAGTGCCTGCACCAGGTGCATTCCCACCAACAGTGTAGAAGGGTTCCCCTTTCTCCACATCCTCACCAACATCTATTGTTCCCTGTCTTGTTAATTTCATCCATTCTGACTGGTGTAAGGTGGTATCTCATCGTGGTTTTGATTTATATATTTTAGATACTAACCATTTATCAAATATGTCATTTGCAAATATCTTCTCCCATTCTGTAGACTGTCTTTTAGGTTTGTTTCCTTCATTGTGTAGAAGCTTTTTATTTTGATATAGTCCCAATAGTTTATTTTTGCTTTTGTTTCCCTTGCCTCAGGAGACATCTAGAAAAAAGGTGCTACAGCCAATGTCAAAGAGCTTACTGCCTGTGCTCTCTTCTAAGATTTTTATGGTTTCAGGTCTCACATTTAGGTTTTTAATCCTTTTTCAATTTATTTTTGTGTACGGTATAAGAAAGTGGTCCAGTTTTAGTCTTTTGCATGTTGCTTTCCAGGTTTTCAACACCGTTTGTTGAAGAGACTCTTTTTTTCCCATTAGATATTCTTTCCTGCTTTGTGGAAGATTAATTGACCATATAACTGTGGGTTTATTTCTGGGTCTTCTATTCTGTTCCATTGACCTAGGTGTCTATTTTTGTGTGAACAGGTGCTCTTCTACACTATTATCTATTTACTTATTTACTTTTAATTGTAATAGAGATATACTCAACAAGTAACTTTATTAGTGAAAAACTTTAACAATCTATTTTTAATTTTATCAATAGTATTATCATTTTAGCAAATACATTAAGATTACATAATCATGGTCCTACTTCCAGCTCTCAAATATCATGTTCACAACACTTCTTGCTTAATGTAACTGACATACCTTGTTGAAAACTTCTTTATCAACTACTTTACCACAAAGTATTTTATAAATCACCTTTCTTCAAAAGATAGTATTAAAATAGTCTTTTGCATAGGTATGGATAAAAACTTGAGTATAAAAATTTTTAATCATTTTTTTGCCTCCAATGTTTGAATAAAACTGACACTCTAGGGAAGTATACTTTTTTATCAAATGGCTTTGAGTATCTTCCTTTAGCAATATTCTAAGGAAAAGTGTTTAATCACAGTAGATAAGCATTCACCTAGCCAGATGAATAGTGAGTTTGGTCATCATGCTTAGCTCTCATGAGGCATACCATTATCTCCTTACTTCTAAGAGGAAAAAACAACCACCAAAAAAAAAGAGTGGGTAGCTGGGATTTAGTTAAAAAGTCAGCTTTGGTCTAATTTTCTGCAGTTCTAGTCAAAGAACCAAATAATAATTTTCTAAATGAGGACCTGCACTATGCTCAGTCAGCAAAGAGAGAACTCAATCTTTTTTTTTTTTTGCTAGAATGTTTTTTTTTTATTTTATTCTTATGTTAATCCCCATACATTACATCATTAGTTTTAGATGAAGTGTTCCATGATTTATTGTTTGTGCATAACACCCAGTGCTCCATGCAGAATGTGCCCTCCTCAATACCCACCACCAGGCTAACCCATCCTCCCACCCCCCTCCCCTCTAGAACCCTGTTTGTTTTTC
The DNA here is from genome assembly GCF_011800145.1 of Mirounga leonina. Classification (NCBI taxonomy): domain Eukaryota; kingdom Metazoa; phylum Chordata; class Mammalia; order Carnivora; family Phocidae; genus Mirounga; species Mirounga leonina. The sequence continues at coordinate 49,958,840 of NW_023270839.1, read as the reverse complement.
AGAGTCCATCGTCTCTCATGGTTCGTCTACCCCTCCGATTTCCCCCGCTTCATTCTTCCCCTCCTGCTACCTTCGAGAACTCAATCTTTTTAAAAACTAAATCCTCCATATGTGATACTTTTCTAAGTAGAAGACAACATACTGTTTTCCAAGATTTGCAACATGGCTTGATATAAAACAGGTTGATCCACACAAAACTAGATAACTGGAACAGCCATTTCCCCAAATCCTGATGTAACAGACATTATTATTTTTTTTTTATTTTTAAAGATTTTATTTATTTATTTTTAGAGAGAGTGTGTGCACATGTGTGAATGGGGAAAGGGGAAGAAGGAGAGAAGCTGACTCTCCACTGAGCAGGGAGCCTGATGTAGGGCTCAGTCTCACCTGAGACCATGACCTGAGCCGAAATCAAGAGTCTGACATTTAACCAACTGAGCCATCCAGGTGCCCCATTACAGACATTATTTTAATCTTTCCATCCTCTTACATATTTTATTTTGATAATGTGGTTTAAAATGATACTAGAAGGACTACTTCATTCAAAAATGGCAAGTAAGGCAATGAAGATAAGCCCTCCCAGTGAAATCAAAAAAAGGTAACATTTAAAAATATCCTTAAATGAATTAAAATTACCAGAGAGAGAACTGTAAGTCAAAATCCAGGAGGAGGTGAAAACCAAGAGACAGAAGCATAGCCCTCAAAGCTGCTTTTGCTAATCTATGAGAAACATTTACAGAATGATACAAGGTAAACCATTCCAAGCAAGACTCTTAAAAATTTCATCCTTATGGTAAGCATGAAATTGAAACTGGCCAATCAACCTACTTATGGCCTATGTTCAGGACACCGTTGTGGCCTTGGGAACCTTAGAATTTGAACTTGGATTAAGATGGTTCCAGAAACACTGGTACTCTTATCACCTAACAAAAGTAAATGAAAATATTTCCAGATGAAGGCACCATTATATTAGGTCTCAAATTATTCTTAAAAATTGTTCAAATACAATAACCCCAAAACAAATGTAAATAATTTTAAAAGACTGAAGTTATACAATTTATCTTCTCTGACCACAACAGGAGGAAATCTAGAAAATTCACATATATGTGGAAATTAAACAATACGTTCTTGTACAACCAATGGGTGAAATAAGAAATCACAAGGGCACCTCAGACCTGTTGGAATGGCTAAAATCAAAAAGACAAGAAACAAGTGCTGGTGAGGATGTAGAGAAAAAAACCCCTAGCACCCTGTTGGTTGGAATACAAACTGATGCAGCTACTGTGGAAAACTACATGGAGGTTCTTCAAAAAATTAAAAACAGAATTACTGTATGACCTAGTAATTGCACTACTGGGTCTTTACCCAAAGAATATGCAAACACTAATTCAAGAAGATCTATGCACCCCTGTGTTTACTACAGCATTATTTACAATATCCAAATTATGGAAACACTCCAAGTATCCATCAATAGATGAATGGATAAAGAAGATGAGGTTAAATACACAAAATGGAATATTATTCAGCCATAAAAAAGAATGAAATCTAGCAATTTGCAACAACATGAATGGATGTAGAGGGTATAATGCTAACTGAAATAAGTAAAAGAAAGAAAATACTGTATGGTTTCACTCATCTGTAGAATTTAAGAAACAAGGGAACAAAAAAAGGTAGAAACAAACCAAAAAACAGACTCTGAAGTTAGTGAACAAACTGATGGTTAAAAGAAGAGAGGTAAGTACAGGATGGGTGAAACAAATGAAGGAGATTAAGAGTACACTATATTGTACATCTGAAACTAATGTAACACTATATGTTAATTACCCTGGAATTAAAATTAAATAATTGCCAAAAAAAAAAAAAAAGAAATCACAAGAGAAATTAGAAAATACTTTGAAATAAATGAAGATGAAAACACAAATATACAAAACTTATGGGATTCAGTGAAAGCAGTGCTCATAGGGAAATTTATTTTCCTTAAAAAAAAAACCCCAAAAACCAAAGACCTCAAATCAATAATTTTATGTTTTAAGGAGCTAGGAAAAGAAGAGTAAACCACAGCCAAACCATACTCTTTTGCCAACCTAAAACTAAAGGAAATAAAGAAAATTAGAGTGGAGATAAATAAAAATAAAACTAGAAAAATAGAGAAAAATCAATGAAGCCAAAAGTTGGTTTTTGAAAATATCAACAAAATTAACAATACAATGTTACAATATCCTTAAAATAATAAAAAGGATTATTAAGAGTTTACTATGGTCAACATGTACTAGGATATATGCCAACAAGTTAGATAACCTAGATGAAATGGACAAATTCCTAGAAACATGTAAACTACTAAAACTGACTTAAAAAGACATAGAAAATCAGAATAGATCTGTAACAAGTAGAGTTTGAATTAGTAATCCTAAACCTCCCAGCAAAGAAAAATCCAGGACCAAACAGCTTCACTGGTGAATTCTACCAAACATTTAAAGAATTAACACCAATCCTTCTCAAACTCTTCCGAAAAATAGAAGTAGAGGGAATATTACCTAATTCATTCCATTAGGGCACTATCATCCAGATACCTAAGCTAGACAAAAACATCACTAGAAAACTGCAGACTAGTATCCCCTGAATATAGATGCAAAAGTTAACAATTACAAGTAGCACTCAATGAAAAATTAAGGGGTTAAAAAGGAAACATCATAAGAAAGAAATTGGAAAAACAATAGACAATGTAAACATACACTCAAAGACATAAAATACTGAGATTATCAGAGATAGATTATTGACATAATTATATTTTCTGTGTATAAATAAAAGGTAAGTTTGAAAACATCTGTAAAGAACAAGAAATTTTACGAAAGGACATAGCAGATTTGAAAAGTAGGCTTTCTAAACAGAGAAAATAAAATACTGTGATTAAAATTAAGAAATTAATGGACGGTTTTAAGAGCATATCAGAGACAACTGGAGAGAGAATAAAGTACAAGAACAGAGAAACTAGGAAAAACAACTGTATTTATAAACCTTTGACTTATGATAGAGGAGATACTAAAGAACAGTAGGGAAAACTGGTCTTTTCAATAAATGGTGCTCAAGAAATTCAGCATCCAGCTGGGAAAAAGAAATGAAATTAAACCTCTGCCTCACAATAAATAGAAAAATTAATTCCAAGGGGATAACAAACTAAAAGAAAAAACTATAAAACTTCAAGATGAATATATAGAAAAAGATCTTCTTGACTCTGGAGTAGAAAAATAGTTTGTGAAGAAGAGCAAAAATTATTAATCGTAAAATATTGATAAATTTGTCTATATTAAAATTAAGAACTTCTGTTCATCAAAGGAGCCAAAAGAGAGTAAAAAGACAGCTGAATAATAGGAGTAAATACCTTTAATACATTTGAACAAACTAGAGCTGTTGTCCAGAGCATACAAAGAATTCCTACAAATTAGTAGTTGGGCAAAAGATTTGAACATGCAAGTCAAAAGAGAAGAAATTCAAATGGCCAATAAATATGAATAGGTGCCTAAATCTATCTGATAACAGAGATTCACATTAAAACTATACAACTTAATACCCACAAGATTAGCAAACATTAAAAAGTCTGGTAATGCCAAGTGTTAGAAAAGAAAGGAGCAACAGGACTTTTATACTCTCCTGGTAGTAATGTGAATGGGAAAACAAGTTAGCATTATCAAGAAAATTTAAAGATATACATACCTCATGACCCAGGAATTCCACTCCCTAGAGAAATACTTGCACATGAGTATCAGGATACATGTTTAGAAGCATACTTTTTCATAAAAACAACCAAGTGCCCATCAATGGCAGAATGAAGAAGTTATCATTGTAGTAAGTGGTAAAACAACACAGTATAGAGCAATGAAAAAAAACCTCTACAACATAAATTCCTAAATACATAATCTTGATAGAGGCAAGACACCAAATTACAGACAGTAGCATTCCATTCCATAAAGTTTAAAACCAGACATGTTTAAACTAACATATATTATTTACAGACATACTCTTAGGGGATAAAACGATAAAAGTAAAATAAAGTCAAAGTAATAGTTTATCCAAATATTAAGAGAAAGGTATGAATGGCAAAATAAATATGGGTAGCCAGAGGGCTCTGGGATGCAATGTTCTATTTTTCAATTAATCACTGGGATTTTTGCTGTTATAATTATTCATTATTCTGTGCAAGTGTTAATTTATATAATCATAATAGAAAATACCACAAATTGTGTAGAAAATGTTCCTATAAACTAGCACTGTCAATATTCATCAAGTTTTTATTTTTATTTTTTAAAGATTTTATTTATTTATTTGACAGAGAGAGACACAGTGAGAGAGGGAACACAGGCAGGGGGAATGGCAGAGGGAGAAGCAGGCTTCCTGCGGAGCAGGGAGCCCGATGCGGGGCTCCATCCCAGGACCCTGGAATCGTGACCTGAGCCAAAGGCAGACGCTTAACGACTGAGCCACCCGGGCACCCCTCATCAAGTTTTTATAACAAATTTATTTGCTTTTAAGAGAATCCTTTTCAGGGGCACCTGGGTGGCTCAGCTGGTTGAGCATCCGACTCTTGGTTTTGGTTCAGGTCATGATCTCAGGGTTGTGGGATCAAGCCCCATGTCAGGCTCCATGCCCAGCGGGGAGTCTGCTTGAGATTCTTTCTCCCTCTCCCTTTGTGCCTCCCCCTGCTCACTCACTCTCCCTCAAATAAATAAATCTTTTAAAAAAATAAAATTAAAAAAAAGAGTCCTTTTTATAAAGAAGCCATAATAAGTGATTTCAGATGAGATGACTAAAACAGTGTGTTTTTATAAAGGCAAGCCTCACCATCTGAAAAATAATATAAGCTATTTTGAAGTCATTATCTAATTGTTTTGTTTTACTGAGATATAGTTAACATATAATAAAATGCACATATTTAGGTGTCCAGTTTGATGAATTTTGGCAACTGCATACATCTATGTAACAACCATCTAAAACAAAATACATAAACACTCCTTCCTTTATGTTCTTTGTTTCTTTTTTTAAAATACAAACCATGTATAGATTAAACCTTTGTCAGATTCTTGAAGTAACAATGAATTCCATTTTTCTTACACTCATCTTTTTTTTTTTTTAAGATTTTATTTATTTATTTGAGAGAGAGAATGAGATAGAACATGAGAGTGGGGAGGGTCAGAGGGAGAAGCAGACTCCCTGCTGAGCAGGGAGCCAGATGCGGGACTCGATCCTGGGACTCCAGGATCATGACCTGAGCCGAAGGCAGTCGCTTAACCAACTGAGCCACCCAGGCGCCCCTCTTACACTCATCTTCTAATACACACTAGCTGAAGAAGGTATAAGAAACATTTTCATTTTACTTTGGACTACAGGATATATTTGTCACCTTCTGACAAAATATCGGTGTCCTATAAGCTGTTTACATTTATTTATCAACTGTCATGAATACATAAATAGAGAACATAATAACGTGAGAGGATCAAAATTAGAGTTTTCTATGATAGAATTCTTCAACTGCAGAATTCCAGCTGAAAACAAGAGAAGCAAAACCAAATGAAACCATGAAATTTGGAAGACAGGCAGTGTCTAGCCAGACCTGAACACAATTTTCTGAATACAATTAGATTGAAAAAGCTCTCAGGGATGACTGGTTTTTCTCCTCTGAGTCTAGGCATGTGTTAAATAGCCACAAACCTCAGTTGGCAAAAAAGCAGAAAAAAAAGGGCAGGGTTGGTAAGAGCTTGTACCTTTCTACCTTCCACAGTTATCTGTTGGTGGAATTTTGCAAGATAAATTTCAAAAACACCGAAACATGGCAGGGTTTACTAAAGGTATCAAAAAGTCAAAGATTTGACATCTCTCAATTCAGTTCAAATTATGATTGCTGTCAGCTACGTGGTTTGCTTATTCAGCTTCAAGAGAATCACAGCTGAATCTCTACGTTTGGCAGGATTAAAAAAAAAAGTCAGAAAACGCAACTGGAAAAACTCCATGTCCAATCCATCTGCTTAAACTGTTTACTTATACTAACAGCATACAAATGTCTCATGTTACTGATAAACCACAGAAAGCTTCTGGGATGCTGTTACTATCCAAATTCAAATGTAATGTTCATCATCACAGAGTAATGAGAAAAGTCAATGAAAATACAAATCATGCTCACTTGGGTCAAATTTAATAAAATGGCACAAACAAGGAAAATGCCTTTGCATATATAAGAATGTTTTAGAAACTCTTATTTGAAATAATTAAACATTTCTGCAACAAAAGGGTCTTTGGAGCAATTTCTTTTAACTTGAATTTTAGGGTGCCTGGGTGGCTCAGATGGTTAAGCGTCTGCCTTCGGCTCAGGTCATGATCCCAGGGTCCTGGGATCGAGTCCCACATCGGGCTCCCGGCTCAGCGGGGAGCCTGCTTCTCCCTCTGACCCTCTCCCTTCTCATGCTGTTTCTCTCTCGCTCGCTCTCTAAAAAATAAATAAAATCTTAAAAAAAAAACTTGAATTTTAAATGTAATTTCATTGTGAAACATACATACAGAAAAGTGAGAAAAATGAGAAAACATATAAGTACAATTTGAAGAATAATTATAATTTGAGTATTGTATATAATTGCCATCTGGTCAAGAAAAAGAAGACTAGAAGCACTCAAGAAGCCACCTACATAAATCTTCCTGATCACATCTCCCTCCCAACTCTCTGAATAATCATATCCTGATTTTTATGAGAAATATTTTCTGTCTTCTTTATAGTTTTCCCTTCTATGTGTATATTCCAAAACAATATAGGTACTTTTGTCTATTCTTAGACTTTATATAACTGGAAATGTAACAGTGTCTGTATGTATGTACATGTTTGTATATATACACATGTACACATGTACATATATTCATACATATATTTTTTTTGGTGACTTGTTTTGCCCACTAAACATTCTGAGATACATCCATGTTGTCACCCATAGCTGTAGTTCATTTTTATTGTTGAATAATATTCCATTATACAAACATACCATAATTTATATATTTAGCTGTTGATGGATAATTGGGCTTTTTTCCATATATGGTAATTATAAAAATGCCACTGAACATTTGTATATACGTCTCCTGGTACATATATGAATTGCTGTCTTAGGGTATAGACCTACAAGGAAAATATGATGTGTATGCTTGTAACTTTAGTCCATAATAACAAACTCCTTTTTAAAATGGTAGTACCAACTTATATCATCACAGTGTGTGAGAATTCCATTGCTCTAGATCTTTGCCAATAGCTGGTATTTTCAGTCTTTAATTTTTGCCATTCTGATAAGTGAATCATAGCATCACACTGAGTTTTTCGTTTGGAATTATCTGATTACTAAAGAGATTGACACTCTTTGCATTTATTTATTGGCTATTTAGATTTCTTCTTTTGGAATGCCTATTACCCTTACCTTACTGGCTATTTATTTCTTTTTCTTATTAACTTGTAAGAATTCCTTATATACTCCCGATTCCACTTCTTCATGAGCTATACATATAAAGATCTTCTTCCATTCTATTGTCTTTTTACTGTTTTTCTGGTAACTTTTGATGCACAAAATTTCTGATTTTTAATTCAAATTTATCAGTTCCCTATATAGCTAATTTCTCTTGTGTCCTTTTCTTGTCTTGGCAAAACCCCGAAGTGAAGAAGATATTCTTTGTTATCTCCTAAAAGTTTGTTTTTACTTTTCACATTTAGGTCCCTTTGAACTTAACTTTTTGATTATCATGATGTAAGGTGGGGTCAAGTTTTATTTAAAAAAAAAAAGAATATTCAATCATTATAGCATCATTTACAAAAGGGACCATACTTTCCCCTAATGCTTTATAGTGCTTCCTTTTTCTATATATACATAACTGCCTCACATCGTGCATTAAGCATACTATATATGAATTTAATTAATTATGTTACATTCTTTTCTGCCATCTTTGTTCCAACAACACATTATCTTAACTACTGCAACTTTATAATAAGTTTTGATACCTGGTAGAGCAAATCCTGCCATATTATTGTTTTTCAACAGTGTTTTGGCCATTATTGGTTCTTTGAAATTCTGTATTTTAACTTTAGAATCTGCATTTCAATTTCAAGAAAATAAAGTTTCAATTGCAAAATATAAAGAATTTTAATTGTGAATGCATACTGAATCTACAAATCAATTTGTGATGAAAAGATATATTACTATAGTGAGGGTTCCAATTCATGAACATGATTTGTTTACTCCTAGATACTTAGTATTTTGATGATGATATAAATAAAATTGATTTTTATATACTATTCTTGTATCCTAGTAGACTTGTTAAACTTACTAGTTTATGATATTAGCTACACTTTTATTTTAGATACAATCTGTGAGATTAAGGAAATTGCATTTTATTCCTTGTTTACAATCATGAATTGATTTGATACTGAACTTACCAAATGCTTCGGCTGGATCTTTTGCGATGATCACGTATTTTTCTCTTTTCTTATATTAATATGATAAGCTCTGATTTTCCAATATTAAACCAAACTTGAATATCTTGAATAAATCCAATTTTGTTGTGATATACTATTCTTTTTATACATTGCAGGATTTTGTTTGCAAAAATTTGTTTAGGAATTTTGAATCTAAGTTCATGAATGAGATTGGCTTGTAATTTGATTTTCTCCAGTTTCATGATAATGTCTGTAGATGTAGATTTCTTTTTATTTTCACTGTTTGGGCTTCACTGGGCTTCTTGAATCTCTGGGTTGATTTATAAGTTTTAGAAAGTTCTAAATGATAATCATTTCAGGTAACTGTTTTTGCCCTGTTCTCTCCTCTCCTCGTGGATAATTATACATAAATTAAACACTTCACTATATTTGATATGCCTCTTCTAATCTTTTCTGTATTTTTCATATATTCTCTCCATGTTTTAGTCTGGATTCCTTCTTAGGGCTTAGAATTTACTTATTTTCTCTTCAGTGGGTTTATTTTGCTGTTATGTGATGTATAGTTTTCTTAATTTTGATTACCAAAATGTTCAGTTCTTAAATTTTTATTTTCTTTCAAATGTGCTATATTTTTAAAAAAATAATTAATACTTATATCCTTGAACATAGTAAGCATAGCCCCTATTGGTCCGTTTCTACCAATTTTTATCCATGTTATCTTGCCCCTTTATATGTTTAATTACCTTTCTCTGTCAGACATTGTATTTGAAACTTATTTTGCTGAAGTAATTTGAGACTTAGGTTGATATTATCTTCCTTCAGAGTAGATTTCCCATTTGCTTCTATAAGCACCTGGAGGTATTAGCAATCCAAGATCATTTTACTTTTTTTACAGCAACTGTGATTTTTTTTTTTTTTTTTTCAGCCACCCAGATGATCTGAAGTTGAGCTGTGGTCTGTGCAATGACTGGCATACTTCCAATCTACCCTCTCACCTAGTGCAGCCCTTTAAGATCTCAACCCAAAACATGGGGGTTTTGCCACAGTCCCTACCATTGATAGTCCTAGACTACAACATTTTTAATCCACAAGTTCTGCAACAATGTCAAAAATATTACTTAGCTTCTCATCCACTTCTTTTGGATCACCAATTGTACCCAGCCCCAAAATGCCATGTGTCCAAATCTCAGCCCAGTAATTCTTCACTACTTTGTTAGCAATTCAGTTCCAGTTTATATTTTGTCTAGCTTTAATAATTGGCATCAGTAGAACTGCTCTGATTTACCTACTCTGTCCATAACTGTAGATATTTTCAAGCCTTTTATTTCCTTAAAAGATAAGAAACAGGGTGCCTGGGTGGCTCAGTTGGTTAAGCGACTGCCTTCGGCTCAGGTCATGATCCTGGAGTCCTGGGATTGAGTCCCGCATCGGGCTCCCTGCTCGGCAGGGAGTCTGCTTCTCCCTCTGACCCTCCTCCCTCTCATGCTCTCTGTCTCAAATAAATAAATAAAATCTTTAAAAAAAAAAAAAAGATAAGAAACATAGTTTTATGATCTGTAACTGGTATTTACAAAAAAGCCTTGCAATTCTAGTTTCTGCTTGCTATTACTCATAATGATTTATTTACTTTTGCACCCCCTCTTTTGGACTGTGGCTATTTGTTCTTGTAAAATTATTTGACAGAAATTATCTGAGGCCTAGGAAAAAGGTATCTTCTTTAAGTGAGGACTTGCATTTCCTTCTGCCAGTTCCTAGGGATACCACTAATCAGTCTGGGATTACTTTAAATTCAATTCCCCATTTGAAATGATACAGGTGATGTGAATTTGGGCTGCAAGTCTACTCCAGGGCTGGATTATAGTTATAACTTCTGCACTATGCCAAGGCACTTTCTTTTGCAGTCTCTGAGAATGAGGTAAGAGGGTTCATGATTGTATCACAGAATAGGTTATGGTGGTCTTACCTTTGTAAACAGAAAACCTATTAGATGTCATAACTTAGGCAGCCCTTAATCTTTTACTTTTGTTCCCCATCCCATGAGGCTTGCAAATCATAACTCACATTTGCAAGCCTGGCAAATGCTCTTGGGGGATTCAGTTATAACTGAATACAACTTCCTAAATTCTTGGTTTTTCTTTGGCCTGGTAATTCTTCCATTTCTTCTTAGCAATTTGATGCTTTTAAGAAAGTTACTTTAAATTTTTCCCAGTATTTTTATATGTTTTTGATGGTAGAGTGGGTGCAAGTTCTCTAGGCTGCCATATTTCCTACAGAATTGGGTGGAGTTTGTTAAAAACTGTAACATATGCAACACAGCTTACAGACTCTTTATTTCTAAACAGAATCTGAGAACCCAAAAAGTCAGAAGGGACCTGACACAAATGGTAAGTACTACAATAGGCATGTTTCCTCAGTTTCCCGATCTCTTTCATTACAAGAGTGTTTTTGTGCATCACAAAGTTTAACCTGTTAGCTCTAAAGTAGTTCTCAGAACTTTAGAAAAAGTATCTAAGGAAAACTGTATCAAAGCACTAACAGAAAACATCAGTGTGTTGAGATCTCAATTAAGAGGGTAAAGACCTCAAGACTGATCTCTCACCATTCCTCAGGAAGTGCTTGCCCAAGTTCCACCAGGCCCACCCTTGTCACTTCTAGGCTGTCTTCAAATCCTTCACTGGGTACTTGGCTTTGGTGCTAATGATTTTGTTACTTCAGGCAGTTTTCCAAACAAAAATGAATGGTTATTTACAATTTCTAGACTGAAATCATAAATATCAGCTGAATTCTGAAATGTCAGTATAACTCTATGAACAGAATTCCACATAAAGTGAGTCTGTCTTGGCTAGGTAAAAGGGATTTTCGTTATAAAAATAGCAAAAGGATCTTACTGTAGGTAAGTTTAGACTCTCAGGTGGTCCTGCAGTGTATACTCTGAGGACAGCTTTACAGCAAGGTTTCTGACACAGACCATTTAGACTGGAGCCAGACTACATTTTTCTCCCCAAAATTATAAGGAATCAGTGGTATTCCAGTAAATTGCCCCTTTGTGAATGAAATAACTTTACTTAAGATTTTCATACTGAATACCTTTCTTATACAGATCATTTTACCTTTTCCTCAAAAATTCTGTGATTACTTCAATCTAAAACAATATTCATGAGATAAGGTGCACATAGTGGTATCTTCAAGTAAATCCTTTTTAGTTCAAACACAAAATACCCTTTATAAAAATAATCAGTATGTGCTAATTTTAAAATAGAGATTTTTCCAAGGTATATCAAACCTCCAAACATTTCCATCTAGCACATGTCTGACAATTACCAGTTTCTGAACTCTCTGACACTCTGAAAGGGATGTGTTATCCAGAAGAACTGACTCTTTGTGGCTCTGCCACAATGCCTCAGTGAATATGCTGCTCTCAGTTCCTACAGAGGATTGCACTGTCTGACGCCAAAATGCAGCTGAACACTATCTTGTGAAGCTGGTCATTCATATGCCTGAGAACCCAGTAATTCCACCCCTGAGGCATATGCCCTAGACAAGAGCAATGATTCTCAAAGTATGATCCTTGGGCCAGCAGCATCAGTGTAACCTGTGAAATACAAATTCTTAGGACCCACTACAGACCTACTGAATCAGAAACCCAAGGTGGGGTGTACTTTAACAAGTCCTAAGTGATTCTGATGTAGACTAAAGTCTGTGGAGAAATTTGTTCATTTGCTCTGATACAGGAATGTTTGAGCAAAATTGCTCACTTTCTTTTCTCTTTCACACACACAAACCCATACACATTCAACCCTGAATGAATTCAATCCTGGAAAACAATGTCTGTGTCAGGAAAATGGATTAAAAAACTGTGTTATTAACACAATGAAGTACTCCCTCACAACAGAGAAAATAAGTGAAAAACAGCTACACTTATAAGCCTAAATAAAACTTAGAATCATAATTTTGATTGAAAAAAATCACAGACATCTACAGTATGATATTTCATATAAGTCAAATACAAGCAAAACTAAATAATATATTACTTAATACATTTGTAAATGTGATAAAGAAATAAAGCTATTAAAAAACAAATAAAAGATATCCCTTTAATACTGTACAGTATTTCCTTCAAAGGGAGCAGGGATGGGAATGGGGGTGGAAGGATCACACTGGGAACCACAGATGTGCTGGGAACAGTCTAGTTTTTAAGTTGGGTGGTGAATTCACAGCTATTCATTATATTTAGGTTATTTTTATCACTACATTATTTTGTGTATCTCAAATATTATAAATTTAAACCCAGAAAACAAAAAACAAAAAAATGCAGATAATAAACAAAGATGTCATTACATCAGATAGAAAAATTAGAAACCAACTAAGTGATATAAATTGCATAAACTGTGATATGTTCATTTGGTTACAAGGAATTTTTAAAGACATGAGAAAATATTTATGATAAAATCAGCCGGATAAAGTAATGTGGGAAGTGTACAATAAAAAGATAAGAAAATGTAATAAAATGTCAACAGTGGGTATTACAGGGAGTTTATTTCTTTTTTGTATATTTAAAATTTTCTATACTGAATAATAAATACTTTAAAAACAGTAAGGAAATTGGCGCTTTGTGGAAATCTGGTTGTGATTCATGAGTTCTATAATTCAAAGTTTTACATTTTCTGCCATAAAATTGTACACCTTTATTACTGTGATTCCATTTAAAATAATTTTGTTTTGTTTGTGTGGCAAAAAATATGACTGATCCAAAGATCATATATTTGCTATTGAGGATTTCAATTAAAATGACTGAAAACAACATCAGTTTAATTAAGAATGAAAGGAAAAAACATTGATCAGTGGTTGACCAGCTTCTGGAAACACAGAAGAAATGCATAAATGAGAGTCAGTCAGCCTTATGGTCCTATGTCCTGTCATAGTGAGAAAGAACCACAAATATAAAGACCAAGCAAGGCAAGAGATTAGTTACATACCTTTTTTTCCAATATTCTAGTGATCTCTCCTAGGGTCCGATCTAAAGCAGAAACTTTATTGTTTGCCCATGGGCCACTGTCTTGTACTTGTAGTTGTTTTAGAAGATCTTTAGCTAATCGCTGAAGCCTTTAATACAAAATGAAAGGGAAGAATGACTTTAATGAATTAGACCATAATATTTCATTTTCCTAAACATTTTGAAACAAAAGTTACTTTCATGATTGTATTAGAAACTGCTTCACAGAGCAGCTTTGAGGAGCAACAAACAAACCACTCCTCAGGCTGAGACTACTTTATATTCATGAATACCAACCTAGTTCTCATGGCACAAAATAGAATTAGAGGACAGTACTGTCCATCCACAGGATTAGCTAGAATAACAGCTACCATCAGTTTCTGTGTGACATTTAAACTAGAATAAAATTGCAGATGGGGAGAAGGTGAGACTATAATGGCAGAGAAAATGAGTATAAGAAACTCAACAGGTTTTCATATTTTGATTTAAGTCTTCAGGGTAGGCTTGGATATTATGTTGTAAGCCCTGTAAACTCTCAAAATGTCAAACTCCCCATGTTTCAGTTTACAAGCCATTTGGGGATTGCCTGCCACTGATGATGTCATTTACTTAGCAGAGCAATTATTTGCTTTTCACCAGGAAATAACACACATTACTTAGACTGTGGGATTCTTTCGTGAGTGAAGTGTAATACTTCTTTGTAGCCCTTCCTTCTTCTGTTTCATGTACCTCATTCTGAGCAATCCTCTCCTCTCCACTTATTTGCTTAAGTAGCCCACCAACAGATATTCACCAGACACATTCCCAGATCTCTCCAATTCTCCCCTATACATCATTCCCGTTGTCTCACTTCCATTTTAACCCATGATAGATTCTGTAGGCCATCATTATAGTCACTTTCTGGTAAATATGAAATATTCCCTTTCTGTTGTTCTGTTTGTCACTCCTACTAGCCAAACCCCAGCAGTGGTAATAGTCACTAATGTTTAACTCTTTCTGTAGGCCAGCACCATTCTCAGTGTTTTGATGTATTAATTTATTTTAGCTGGATAATCTCTGATCTTGGTATGACTACACATTCAGGATCTTACTGAATCCATCTAGTCTGCTCACTCTCCCACTCTCCACAAAGACTTGCTCCATACATTATCCATTCTCTTCAAAACCCCATCATTTCCTTTCTCCCTCTTGCTTTCAAAAGAAGATCTTACACTTCAGAATGAAAGTGGAACTACTGGAACAAGAAAATTCTCACTTTCTGCCACAAACTCTACAAACCTATCGTATTTCACCCATATTCTCCTTTGCTTCTCCTGTTACAATCAAGGAAGACTGATTCCTCCCTTGTAGGGCTAATCCTGCCACACAGACTCTGTACATGAAGTCTTTCTGGATCAAAATCACCCTCTTCTTCTTCCCCTTCAGTGTCTTTGCAAATACTCTTCATTCATTCCTTCTGAAATGTTTCCCTCAACTCCACATTATCTAGAAAATTTCTACTTACCCTGAGTTTTCAGCTCAAACATTACTTTTTCTGATTTGACTAGTTTTTCAAATTGCTCCTCACAAGTCTTCCCCATGCAGAGGTTTGCAACAAAATTTTCTGCAGTGATGGGAATGTTCTATTATCTGTAGTGTCCGCTATGGTGGCTGCTAGCCAACTGTGGCTATTAACAGAGGAATTGTTATTTGAAGTATAGTTAGTGTGACTGAGGAGCTGAATTTTAAGTTGCATTATTTATTTACTTATTTATTTATGAGGGAGTGTGCAAGCGGCGGAGAGGGGTGAAGGGCAGAGAGAGAATCTTAAGCAGGCTTCCTGCTCAGTGCAGAGCCCTTAGCGGGGCTTGATCTCACAACCCTGAGATCATTACCTGAGCCAAAATCGAGTCAGACGCTTAACTGAATGAGCCACCCAGGCGCCCCTTATGTTACATTTAATCTTAATAATTTAAATAGCCACATGTGGCTAGAAGCTATTATATTGAACAGTACAGAAGCACAGTCTTAACTTTATGAAAGAGGGCTCCTGTCTACCCATTCACTGCCTTATCCACAGCACCTAACATGCTACCCCTAACATAAGTGCAGTCAACAGATATTTAATGATGAATGGACTAAGAACTAATTTCTTCTTCACTTTAATCTTAATAATATCCATAACTTCATAGGTTACAAAATACATTAATGTACATGATCTTATGTAATCCTACGAAAACAATGTCCATTAGTATTATTCCCATTTGAAAAATGAAGAAACTAAGGCTCAGACAAATCCAATGACTTTCCCAAGGTCTCACGATTGGTAAAAGTTACAACAGGGACTCAATTTGATACTCAAATCTCATGCTTTTGTCTCCAAACAATATTAATCAATTCAAATAAGGACATTTTATTCACAAATAAATAATTTTTCCTTTCAGAGCTTTTGAATATCGGAAGTAATTAATGTAATGTACCTGACACCATTCAGGAGTAAAGTAGACATTCAATAAATGACCAACTATTATTACTATTCATTGACAGAGGGTCTCAATCTAACAAAAGGAAAAAGGGAGTATAAAAAACACAAAAATAGAATAAGAACAACATACTTCTTTTCCCTTTCAATCAAATATGGGCTAGAGTCCCATCCGATTAAAGTTACTGACCTTATCATGTTGAAGAATATTGGCAGCGAACTTTATCGTGTGATAGATAAGTAGCCACTTCAGCTTTTGGCTGAATAAAGCCTGCACACCATGTAACTAAATATCCAGCCATAGCCATGGATGCATATGAATCTAGCAGTATTCTTACCAAGAATGGTCACATTCCACTGAAAACCAGGGGTACTTAGGGAGGCACAAGGACCATTTTAATTCACAGAATACAAGAGGCTTATATTTCACCCTGAGGTAAATCAAATCTGGGATTGATATGAACCTACCCTTCAAGGAAGAATGCCAAATCAAGGGGATGCTTTGGTAACATGAGATAAACCTCCGTTTCATTCCCTGCTTCTACAAAAGTACCACAAATAATATAGCCGCCCTCAAGAAAAAAGCATCAGATTTTGATTCATACAATGAATACTTATAGACTGTCAGGACTTAGGCCCTGAAAATTATATTTTCCCTACAGGGGAAGAAAAGAAGCCGTTTGGAGGGTGCAATTTTTAACAGAGGAATTGTTATTTGAGTTACTTCTGGCAGAAAAATTTTCTAGCATGAAAAGAAAAAGTAGAGGCTTTGTAACTCCTAGCCTAGAACATGAGAATTATCTGTCAGATAAAAAGCTTTGTGGAGAATGCTGTAAGGTCAAATACTTCTCAAAACTTAAACAAATTCCCACAACAACTCTAACTTCAACTATGTCACTGGTAAACGTGAAACGTAAATATATTTCTGTAAGGAGCCCTAATCTGTTATCACAGTCAAGTTTTGGGTGGTTCATTAGGATCACTGGGATGATTTGTAAAAATGTAAGGAGACTGGGTCCACTTTAGTAAATGCTGCTGTTTAGTATGATGGACAGGAAGACATAAACACATTAACATTTTTTTCTTTCACTTCCTCTACTTGAAAGGTATACAGTCTAAACTCAGGGCAATTGGTTCCCCTTCTATTTTTAAATAATATGTTCAAGCCTTTATTTCAAAAGATAAGAGCTTAATCAAAAACTAATGATGTATTGTATGGTGACTAACATAACATAATAAAATTAAAAAAAAAAAGAGCTTAAGAAATCCCTATATAAGATGAAAAAATCCATGTACATACATTGCCTCCTACATTGGACACCTTTCATTTTTGCCTGCCAGCATCCCTTCTCATAGAAAAAGAAACCATCTTTCCCTTTTAAGGAACCACCTTGCCTTCACATTATATGGGTGTACTTGATGTGCTCAGTGCTATCAGGATGTTGCTATTCCCAGGCCCTCACTCTCAGTGGAAAGAGCTAGGAAATGTGTGTGTATTATTTTATAAATAAATATAAAAAATATATATCTCATATATATCCCTACACATTTACATCTATATTTCTATTTTTATATATTGGAAAATACAATTAAAACTAATACCTATAATTCTATTCGCTAGAGGGTCTTTCTACTTTCCCTGGATATTTTTAACTCTTCTCCAACAGTGAGCAATCTGCCTTTCATCATTCTTAATATATTTATGTATTTGACCAATACCCTACATGTAACATATCACCCATCTTTGTTTTTCTTTTTTTTTTTTTAAGATTTTATTTATTTATTTGAGAGAGAGAGAACGAGCAGGGGGAAGGATCACAGGGAGAAGCAGACTCCCTGCTAAGCAGGGAGCCTGCCATGGGCTCGATCCCAGGACTCCAGGATCATGACCTGAGCTAAAGGCAGACGCTTAACTGACTGAGGCACCCAGGCGCCCCCCCATCTTTGTTTCTATATGCATGCTATTATGTCCCTGCTTGGGCTCTGACTCCCCAGTCTGGGCTGTTTTGCTTTCTAACCCTGCTTGGGTTTCAACAGCCTTTGTCAGGCTTCCCTCTTCACTTGGGCTCTGACAGATTGTGCCAGGATGCCCTTCCACAGAGGTGCCCTCCTCACTCTGTCTGACTCACCACACCAGGCCATGGTGCCCATCTTCCACAGAAGCTCTCTTCTCTCTACTTGGGCTCTGAGCCTCCACATCTGGCCACCCCTCTTATCTCTGCATGAATGTCCACCTCAGTCAACTCAGATTCTGCCATCCCTTACTGCACCACTGCTACCTCCAGCCATCTTGCTGGTGCAGATGGCTCTTGGGTTCTCTCATCTAACAACTTCAGGATTAAATTTTTCTGGAAAAGGGAGGGGTAATTGGAGGAAGAGAGAAAGAATCATTTTCACTTATTAGCTAGAATAATTTAATAAGGAGACACTTCATCTACTATCGGGTTACCAAGTTCAATCAGTTATAATAATTTTCCTTTTGGAAGCTCAAATTGTCCTGTCTTTGTCCAGTAAAAAACTCTTAAATTGGTTACTGATTCCTTTGGAAAAACACTAGCAGTCTTTGAGAGCTTTCTTGCCATCTCGTTTGACAGGGCATTTGGGTCTAGAATTAGGCATTTTTCTAAGACGTTCTTGCTTCTTTTAGTGAGAAGTGATATTTGAAGTCCCAAATCAATGAGCTCACTGTTGATCACTGTTTCTAGGCCTCTTCAGTGGACAAAGCTAGGAAATAAATGTGTGTATACACACATTCATATATAAATAACATGTATAGATGTGCATGTACACACACACACACAAACATATACATAACACTTTCTGAAAGATAAAATACCTCATAAATTCATATAATTCAAATTCAGTCCTGCAGGAGTGTTACCTGATCTGCTCTATATCACATCTATCTCCTTTCTTACAAACTGAGGATTCAGCTTCTCAGGAACATGGGATAAAAGAATTTTAGTTTCCTCGAAATCCTGCCATTTGCAACAACGTGGATGGAACTAGAGGGTATTAGGCTAAGAGAAATAAGTCAATCAGAGAAAGACAAGTATCATGTGACCTCACTGATATGAGGAATTCTTAATCTCAGGAAACAAACTGACGGTTGCTGGAGTGGTGGGGGTGGGAGGGAAGGGGTGGCTGGGTGATAGACACTGGGGAGGGTATGTGCTATGGTGAGTGCTGTGAATTGTGTAAGACTGTTGAATCACAGACCTGTATCTCTGAAACAAATAATACATTATATGTTTAAAAAAAAAAAAAGAAGATAGCAGGAAGGAAAAAATGAAGGGGGGGAAATCAGAGGGGGAGACGAACCATGAGAGATTATGGGCTCTGAGAAACAAACTGAGGGTTCTAGAAGGGAGGGGGGTGGGGGGATGGGTTAGCCTGGTGATGGGTATTAAAGAGGGCACATAGTGAATGGAGCACTGGGTGTTATACGCAAACAATGAATCACAGAACACTACACCAAAAACTAATGATGTAATGTATGGTGACTAACATAACATAATAAAATAAAATTAAAAAAAAAGAATTTTAATTTCCATAATATCCTTTACTTTATCCCATTTTATATGCACAACAGACTCAGAATAACATTACTAATATCATTACCAATATAGAGAATGGTTAATTTATTAGCATGTTTTCTTCATATTCACCAATATTTTTCTTATACTATAAAATTATGAGATAGTTATTATGTAGTATTCTTTTTCTTTTGGCCATCAGTTAGTCCTAGTTCTATAAGAAACTATAACTTTTCTGTTCATCACTAGTCCTTAAATTGATGCCTTTTTAATAATTTTGATTGTCTAAAGTGATTTTTAAGATTTAAGATCCTCTAGAAAAAAAATGTGGGCCAAGGATTTTGCAACTGGCAAAACTGATTTTTTAAAAGATTTTATTTATTTATTTTTGAGAGAGAGCAAGAGCAGGAGTGTGCGCAAGGGAGCGCACAGAGGGAGAGGGAGAGGGAGAAGCAGGCTCCCCGCGGAGCAGGGAGCCCGATGCGGGGCTCCATCCAGACCCTGGGATCATGACCTGAGCCAAAGGCAGATGCTTAACTGACTGAGCCACCCAGGCGCCCCAGCAAAACTGATTTTTGAAGGCAAAAAATTACCAACATGCAAGAGCAAGGCAACACTGTTCACGTGAGCCCTTCCAGAAGAACCTACTGGAAAATGAGGTTCAGGTGCTTTTGTCAAATTGGTTCCCTATACTTTGCATTGAAAACATTAGTTATTTGGGGGTTCTTGTCCTTTCTTTACAACTGCTATCCCAGTTGTTTCTTTTTGCTTTCTTTCACACTAATGTCAATACCATGCAGGTCTTGTGGCTGTTTGGATTTACTTGTTTTTTGGATTTCTTGGAGCTATCTGGTAATGTTGTTTTTTGGTAAATGATGCCATGGGTTTTTGGTTTTAACTATTTATCTGGTTTCTATTGAGGATTTGGAGACACTGAAAAATTATGCTTCTATTGCTACTGTGATTTTTTTCTAGGTTTATAATTTAAAGGAACACCCTGGTTACCCAGTGGCCAACAGACTGTAGTAAGGAAAAGCAGAAGCAGTGTAAGACTAATTAGGAGGCTACTACAATAATCCAGATGAGAGATGATAATAGGTTAGACTAGAGTAGTTACTATGGAGGTAATGAATAGTGGTCAGATTCTGAATATATTTTAAAGATAGAGCCAACAGAATTTGTTGATGGACCAAAAGTGAAGTGAAAAGAAAGAGAATAACTTTAAAGATTTTAATCTCAAAGGATGGACTTACTATTTCCTAAAGATGAGCAAAAAATATGAGGGGTAAGGTTTGGGAGTAAATTTCAGGAGTTTAATTTTGCACATGCTCACCTGAGGGGTCCAACTGAACAGATATCCATGTGGAAATACTAAGCAGGAAGATGGATATATGAGTCTGGAGTTCTGAGGAGAGGGCTGGGTTGGAGTCATATATTTAAAATCCATCAGTGACTAAATGTTTAGAGTCATAAAACTGAGTAAGATTGACAAGGGAATAATTCTGCATTTGAATTCTCAGGACAAAGGCATGCTAATGTTGGAGGTCAAGGAGACAAGAAAGAACCAAGGAAAAGATACTGAAAAAGAGCAGCCAGTCAAGTAAGAAGAGAATACAGAGAAAGTTCTGTAATAGGTTGTTACATTAAAGGACCCCCCTAGGGGCGCCTGGGTGGCTCAGTCATTAGGTGTCTGCCTTCTGCTCAGGTCATGATCCCAGGGTCCTGGGATTGAGCCCCGCATCAGACTTCCTGCTCTGCAGGAAGCCTACTTCTCCCTCTCCCCGTCCCCCTGCTTGTGTTCCCTCTCTGGCTGTCTCTCTCTCTGTTAAATAAATAAAATCTCGGGCGCCTGGGTGGCTCAGATGGTTAAGCATCTGCCTTCGGCTCAGGTCATGATCCCAGGGTTCTGGGATGGAGCCAGACATCGGGCTCCCTGCTCGGTGGGGATCCTGCTTCTCCCCCCTGCCTCTGCTTCTCCCCTGCTCATGCTCTCTCTCTCTCTGTGTCTCGAATTAAAAAAAAAAAAAAAAAAAAAAACTTTACAAAAAAAAAAAAAAAAAAAAAAAACTTAAAAAAAAAAAAGGCCCCCCCCCCCCCCTTGAATTATGTCTTGCTATCCATGACTTGTATAGTCTCCTACAGTGACTCTGGACTTGGTGAAATGACTTGCTTTGGCCAATGGGACATAAGTAAGCAAATGTAACACAAGCAGAGGCTTAATAAGATGTGATATCCCATATTAATTCAAAAATCCGCAACAGAACAAGCAAAATGAACTCAGCATCATATTAAAAGGATTATCCCCATGACCAAGTGATCTTTCATCCTTAAGAGGGCTGACCCAGTCTCCTTACAGGGCAATCACAGCAGAGCAAGAAAGTGAGGTTGAAAGCAGAAGCCTCAAGACTTCTATGGCCAAGTCTTGGTTATCACCTATTGCTTCCACAGTAGTCAAAACAAGTCAAAAGGCCAGAACAAATTCAAGAGGAAAAGAAAGAGAGTCCACCTCTTGATGGAATAGTGGCAAAGTTATATTATAACACACAGGGCCATGCCTCCAGGAATGGCTCAACTTCTTCTGGCTATCTTTGTAAACACTATCCAACCATCATATATTAAATTTCCTCAAATATTTGAATCTGTTTCTAGATTGTTTTTAAAAATCTCTTCCAACAATTTACATTTTTATTCATATGCCAATGCAAAACTATTTTAACTACATAGGTATCATTAAGATATTATTAAATATCTGTTAGCACAGTCCTACCTCATTCTTCTTTTAAATTTTTTTCCAGAAATTCTCATTTATTTTTCCATACATTCTTTAAAATTATTCTATTTTTTAAAAGGTAGTTGTTTTATTCAGATTACATTTCATTTGTAGGAGAATTTAGAGAATTTACTATACCATGTTTTCTATCCAAGAGTATAATTTGTTTTTCCATTACGTAAGTTTTCTTTAATACCCTCTGTTAGCATTTTAAGGTTTTTAATTTTTATGGAGCCTTCATATTTCTTGTTAAGTTTATTTTTTATTGCTATTATAATGATATTTATGTTTTCTAACTGATTGTAAGAAAAGAAAGTATTAATTTTGTAGCCTGGATGTTGCATAAACGTAAGGTAAGTTACTCACCCTCTGTAAGGTTTAGCTTCCCTAATGAAATTCATTGAGTTATTGTTAGGAATAAAGGAGTCAACACAAGTAAAGACCCTTGAATGAGGCAAAGGTTCAGTAAACATTACCTATTATTAATATTATCACATTTGGTGATCAGCCACCTTACTGAATTGATTCTCTAATTTCTACTAGTTTTTCACTTGATTCTCTTGGGTTTTCCAGACATACAATATCATCATAATCTTGATAATTTTGTTAACTTCTTTAATATTTTACAAAGTTTTTTCTTTTAGAATGGCAATGACTAATAGTTTCAAAACAACAATTAATAAAAGTAATTTTCTGATCGGTTATGTCATTTCTGACAGGCAACAATATTTCTGTTTTAAATGTAAATAATTGGGGCGCCTGGGTGGCTCAGTTGTTAAGCGCCTGCCTTCGGCTCAGGTCATGGTCCCAGGGTCCTGGGATTGAGCCCCGCATCGGGCTCCCTGCTCCGCAGGAAGCCTGCTTCTCTCTCTCCCACTTCCCCTGCTCATGTTCCCTCGCTCGCTGTGTCTCTCTCTGTCAAATAAATAAATAATCTTAAAAAAAAAAAAAAAAACACCTTTAAATGTAAATAATTGCCGCATTAAAATGCTATAGCATATCTACACCAACCACTGGTTATAGATATTCCTCAATTTGTGGCAGTTAAGTTCTTTCTTTCTTCACTATGAAAAACAGTATTAAAATAGTCATCTTTGTATATAAATATTTGGGCACATTTTGCATTATTTCCCTCAGCAGCCTAAAGTAGATGTTCTAAGCTCTGGATTCACATTGCCTTTCAATAAGACTACACTGACCTGCACTCCCATCGGCAGTGTTTCTGAGTACCTCCCTCACTGCACCTCTAACCGGTAATATCTTTGAGAGAAGCAAAACGATGGTGGTTGTGTTTAGCTATTGTGTAGTTAAACTAACAGCCAGTGGTGGAGTCTAACTCCTCATCTATCAAGTGGCCCTGGCCATAAGCCTGAACAAGACCTCCTCAGAGCAAGAACCAGCACAGGGCTGCCAGAACCTATTCTGTTAGAGCAGGATTTTTCTACCTGGGCACTACTGACGTTTGGGATGAGATAATTCTTTGCTTCAGTCTTGCCTACTGAAGAGTGTTTAAGAGCATCCCTGGGTCTCTATGCACTTGATGGGAATAGCACCATTTCTCCCAGCTGTAATAATCAAAATATGATCAAATATCCCCAAGCACCGCAAAATTGTCCCCTGCTGGAAAACACTATGTTAGAAGAATGAAATTCTAGGCTTCAGATATAAAGCTTAGGGTCACAGGAATACAAGTTCAGATAAACTTTTATACAGGCAGACATCAGTAAGATAAATAAAATGCAGAGTAAAATACTCACTTTGCTTTATAAGGTGAGTCAGATCCAGAATTTTTTGTTTCTATTAAGCTCTCATATTCCTTGGCCCTGAAGAGAAAAAAGTTTTATCACTGTTAGTTATTGTGCTGCCAATTTTTATAACAAACTAAAACCCTGATTATGTTTTTCCTGTTCCAGTATTAGAAACATTAGTGTAACACTTTGATTTCTGAGAATATTTCTTTAAAATACTACAAATGCTATCAAAAAAGATTAAAAAATAAATATTTCCTCATAGAATAAAGAGGAGCTTCATATAAACATTTCTCAGTTTACAGACCTGGTATAGAATGGGGCTTATTTTTCAGAAATATTAAAATCGTGATAATTAAATTTGAAATCATATTAAGTTTCTATAAGACAGTTGAAATGGCTAAACATCCATATACCTTAAGAGGTATATAATACAAAATTGAATACAAGAATAGTTATTTACCATTAGAAATAATTTAAAAGGCAGTGGAAATGACTAGACACTCAAAGATTTATCTTCTTTTGTTTTTGTTATTTATATTTGCTAAATACTGAAAGTCTAGAAAAATCTTAGATAACATTTCTCTGCCACTGTCTAACTAGGCTCTAGCTTGCTTGAACCAGTAGGGATAGCCATCAACAGTTAATCGATTTAACATAGGTGTCACTATAGCAATCCCTTAATATTGACTTAATTTGTAAATTTCTCTTTTTGAAAGAAAAAGAGGAAAATACTAATTTAAATTTCATCTGCTCACCCAAAGGGTCCTAGTCTCAAAGAATTAGTCTAGTGACCTATGAAAGAATTAGTCACAATGTGTATACCAATCTAGACTGCAATGAAAAAATAAGTAATACTTCATAAAAAATCATGAAAGATGCAAATTGCAACAGCTCTAATAAGGAAAAAGCGAACTAGCACAGGTTAAACATGGGAGCAAAAGAATAAATTAGAGTTAAATTATATATTGTTGTGACCTACACATGCTCATTGCTATCAGCCAAAATATTAAGGCATATGAAAATGGGGAATAACCACTTACAGTGGCAAATAATTGTGAACTTGGTCCTTAGTTAAGATGGCAGAGGAGTAGGAGACCTAAATTTCGTCTGGTCCCAGGAATTCAGCTAGATAGGGATCAAACCATTCTGAACACCTGCGAACTCAACAGGATATCAAAGAAAAGAATAGCAGCAACTCTCTGAACAGAAAAGCAACCACTTTCTGGAAGGTAGGACGTGCGGAGAAGTGAATCCAGGCGATATTGGAGAGGACAGATGGCGGGGGAGGGGGCCTCCGGCGGCCACTTCCAGACAAGTGATAGAGCAGCAGAGCACAAAATCGGAACTTTTAGAAGTCTGCTCCGCTGAGGGACGTTGCTCCAGTGGCTACGCTGGGGGTGTGGAACCATTGCTGGGACAGTGTGGTCTCAGGACCCTTGGGGTCACAGAAAGACCGGGGGTGCCTGAGTGCAACAGAGCTCCCAGGTTTCGGAGTGGGGAAGCCAGCTGCAGAGACAGAGCCGAGGAGTGGGCTCTCAGCTCGGGGTTGCCATAAACCGTGATCCGCGGCACAGTCGGGCCATTGCTCTTCCAGCAGGGACCCAACAAGCAGCAGATCTGGGGAGACTCCCCTTCCTCCCCCGGGAGGAGTGGCGCTGGAGACTAGGACCCTTTGGGTGAGCAGATAAAATTTAAATTAGTATTTTCCTCTTTTTCTTTCAAAAAGAGAAATTTACAAATTAAGTCAATGTTAAGGGATTGCTAGGAGTGCTAGGGATCTGCTGGGTTTAGAGACTCCACATGGGTCGGGTGCCAGAGATAGAAATGCTTGGTCACAGGCCGGGTGAGCACGGAGTGCGGCCGGAGACCGGGGAGACAGGAGTGACTGACGGCTTTTCTCTGGGGGCTCACTGAGGAGCGGGGCTGAGTTTCCGGCTCCTCTGGGGCAGAGATTGGGAGGCCTCCAAAGCCGAACGGAAAGCTTGCAGGGAACAAAAGCTCCGGAGAGCAAACCCGTGCAGAGACTTAGCCCACCCCGCAAGGGCGGTGCAATTCCACCTCCGGCAAAGACATTTGGAAACCACCGCAACAGGCCCCTCCCCCAGAAGATCAGCAAGAACATCCAGCCAAGACCAAGTTTACCGATCAATGAGAACGGCAGAACTCCAGCACTAGGGGAACATAGCACATAGAATTCATGGCTACCCTAGGACCCAGCAATTGCACTATAGGGTATTTACCCCAAAGATACAAATGTAGTGATCCGAAGGGGCACCTGCACCCCAATGTTTATAGCAGCAATATCCACTATAGCCAAACTCTGGAAAGAGCCCAGATATCCACTGACAGATGAATGGATAAAGAAGATGTGGTGTATATATATATATAATGGAATATTATGCAGCCATCAAAAAATTGAAATCTTGCCATTTGCAACAATGTGGACGGAAGTACAGGGTATTATGCTAAGTGAAATAAGTCAATCAGAGAAAGACAATTATCATATGATCTCACTGATATGAGGAATTTGAGAAACAAGACAGAGGATCATAGGAGAAGGGAGGGAAAAATGAAACAAGACGAAACCAGAGAGGGAGACAAACAATAAGAGACTCTTAATCTCAGGAAACAAACAGGTTGCTGGAGTGGAAGGGGGTGGGAGGGATAGGGTGGTTGGGTGATGGACATTGGGGAGGGTATGTGCTATGGTGAGCACTGTGAATTGTCTAAGACTGATAAATCACAGACCTGTACCCCTGAAACAAATAATACATTATATGTTAATAAAAAAAAATTGTGAACTTGTATGAAAGGGAGAAAGGGCAACAGTTAATGGAAGGTTGAATATATTCCAAGTATTTTTCCAGGAGCTAAACATCCATTGTCTCATACACGGTCCTAAAAACTCGATATGGTATGATCCCCAGTTCACAAAGAAGAAAGTAGGCTTAAGAAGAGGCCTATTATATCAAAAAATACATTTATCTAAGGCTTAAAGTGGGAAGGATCAAATCCATTCTGTCATTCATGCACATATAACTAAAAAATTATCCAAAAAATTCTAACTTTACCTGAAATGGTGGTTAATCACTTTTTCCTAATATGAATCTTGTCTTGATCAAATTTTCAGCAATCAAATATTTATTTCCAGAGTTCCTACTCTCTATAAACTAGGAGATACATACATAGCAAGGATGAGGTAAAAACATAGTAGGAATATTCAAGGAATTTATTCTCCATAAGGAAGAGGAAGATACAACACTATGAAAAGACACCCAAGTCTACGAAGCAGAGTAAGTGAAAGATGAGTATTGCCACAAGTGCTCATTTCCAGCTAGGATGCTAAAGGTAAGTTTCCTGAAGGAAATGGAATGTGTACTTGCTTGAAAGATAGGGAGCATCTGAATACACAAAAAAATGAGGAAATGGCATTAACAGCAGAGAAAAGTAAGCAAACAATGCTGAACACATGGGAAAACACTACTTATGCTTAGGGAATAGTGTACAGATCCATTTTGCTGGAGCAAAAGATTAAAACATGGGAATAGTGAGAGATAAAGCAGAAAACAAGTCCTTTCAGATACTCTTACAATTAAATTCTGATGACTTGTTTTATGGATAATGACCTACTTTATTAAGATTTTAAATTTTATTAGTGTTGTATACCGCATTCCCTCATTTTTAATCCCCATGTCATCTTGGGTATACTCTTAATGTAGGTTATTTGTTTACTCCATTTTATTTTTTGTTAGCCTTTTCACTTGCTAACCTTTGTTAGCTTTTCACAGTTTACCAATATTCTCAAATAATTAGATCTTATTAACCTCTATTTCATCTGTTTTTATCTTTTTTAAAGATATAGTATATTGTAAGTGTCTCAAGTGTATTCGTTTTTTTTTTTTTTTTTAAAGATTTTATTTATTTTTTTGACAGAGAGAGACACAGAGAAGAGAGGGAGAAGCAGGCTTCCTGCTGAGCAGGAAGCCCGATGCGGGGCTCAATCCCAGGACCCTGGGATCATGACCTGGGCTGAAGGCAGACACTTAACGACTGAGCCACCTAGGTGCCCCTCATGTGTATTTGTTAAATAAAAATAAATAAATAACATCTATCGTATTTCCCATGGACGTTGATGTGAATATTGTTCTAGATCTTTGAGTTTTTAGGCCATTTTTATTTACTCCTAAAAAACTCTTACTTAAAACAATGTTCTTGATTCATTAACATAATAAAATTAAAACAAAACAAAACAATGTTCTCTACACCCCCAAGCCCTTGATTCCAAAGTGTTAATTTTTTTGTTCTTTTCTTTTTTTTTCATTTTTTGAGCTACCCTTATTTTGAGGCATAATTCACGTACAATAAAACAATTTAAAGTGTATAATTAATGAGTTTTCACAATAGTGTCTACCAATATAACTGAAAGCACAATCATAATGTAGAACATTTCTACCACCCCACAAAATGTTTTCATAACTCTCTGGAGTCACTCTCTCCTCCTTTGCTAGTAGCAACTATTCATCTGCTTTTTAGCACTAGAGCTTTCTGAATATCAAATTACCACAATCATACATACTCTACTGTTTCTGGATTCATTTAGCATAAATCTCTTGAGATTCTTTCATAGTGGTGAATGTATTACTAATTAATTCCTTTTTACTGTGTGTAGTGTCCTATTAGGTGGACATCACAATTTATTCATACAACAGTTGGGCAGTTTACTTCTTTCCAGATTAGGGTTATTATGAATAAAGCTACTATGAACATTTGTGGACAATAACTGATGAAGACTGATTTTCTTTTGTCATTTTGCTATTTCCTATACATCTTTTTTCCTTCAATTTCTCCTTATTACTGCTTTGTTTTGTGTCAGGTATTTTCCAGAGTACCATTTTCATTCCCTTCTCATTTCCTCTAGCATAACTAAATTTGGAAAATTTCCACCCATAATTTCCTCAAATATTCGTTCTGCCCTTTTTTCTCTCTACTCTCCGAGACTTCCTTTCTGTATATGTTGGTCCATGCATCTTTCAAACTCTGTTCATTTTTTCATTCTTTTCCCCTTCTGTTCCATGGAGATAATCTCAACTGACCTGACTTCAAGTTCACTAATTCTTATTTCTACTTGCCCAAATTAGCTGTTCAATTCTTCAAGTGGATTTTTCATTTCAGTCACTGTTTTTTCAATGACAAAATTTCTGTTCACTTTTTTATAATTTTAATTATATGTACTAAAATATAAATATAAATTTAATATAATATCATCATTACTATTCCCCAGTTGGTTAGATATTGTTCTCATGGGTCCTTTAGTTCTCTGGGCATATTTTAACATTTTAATTTAAAGTCTTTCTCTAGTAAGGCCAACGTCTGGGTTCCCCCTGGACACTTTCTATTAATTTTTTTTCCTGTGTATAAGCTAACTTTCTTTTTGTTTGAACGCCTTGTAACTTTTTGTCAAACAAAAACTAGACATCTTAAATATTATAGTGTGGCAAGGCTGAAAATCCAAATCTCCTCCTTTGACAGGGGGTGTTTTTCCTGCTTGATGTAGTTTTATATATTTGTTTAGTAACCTTTCTGAACTGATTTTCTGAAGTTTGTATTCTTTGTCATTATGGCCACTGAAGTCTCTGTTCAATTAGTTTAGGGATCAACTAGTGATACAAGTGATTTCCTTAAACACCTGGAATGACAAAAAAAAAAAGTCAATCTAATATTTGTAAATTAGCTGTGTGTGTGGTTGAGGCAAAGTGACAAAACTCTGGCAGTTTACAACTCTTCCTTAGTCTTCATTTCCTACTGCATAGAAGTCTCAGGGTCAGCCAGAGACAAGACCTCAGGTACTTCTCAGGTCTTTTTTGAATGTGCATCCAGCCCTTGGTATGCATGTGGCCTTCTAGATTTTTCAGAGTATGTGGGAGCTCTTCAAAGCCCTTATTACTCAAAGCATTTCAATCCTCAACCTCCCCCACCCACCCCCTACAAGCTTTTTGATTAGTCTATCATTTGCTCTGTTTTTCCTGCTCGACTATAATGACTAATATATTTGCCTTTAAATTGTTTTTGACAATTGCCCCTAGGTAGCCTCCCCAGCTCTGGGAGAATTCTGAGTTAGATGAAAGAAAGGCAACATCCTTCAGAGAACCATCAAACAGGTCAAAACAACTATACAACCTTGAATGTAAGGTCAGATTTGCACCCTCCAGTACTAGGTACCTGTATCAGGGATGCAGGTGGTTGTCTTCAAAGATGCTGCTGAGCTGAGGAGTGGAAGATGGAATCAGGGTAAATTAAAATGCCATGAAACACTCTTAATGACATTCTGATTTGTCTTCACTGTGCCTTCCCTGAGTAGCAGTAAGCTTTTGATTAATTCCCAGCATTCCAAAAAGTTGAATCTGTTTTTGCCAGTTTAATCACTGTTTTTACAGGGGTATGAACTTTTGGAGTTCCCTACTGAGCCATTTTTCACTCACATAATTCAAGAATTTTTTTTTTTAATTCAAGAGTCCTTATTTTCTATCAATATTTTTATCAGTATTTTATCATGTATTTAGCATTATTTCTGCCATTTTATTTTTGAACAAACTTTTCTGACATTTAATTCAAATACCATATAATTGACCCATCTAAATGTACAATTCAATGTTTTTAATACATT
This sequence comes from Mirounga leonina, assembly GCF_011800145.1. Taxonomy (NCBI): domain Eukaryota; kingdom Metazoa; phylum Chordata; class Mammalia; order Carnivora; family Phocidae; genus Mirounga; species Mirounga leonina. The sequence continues at coordinate 49,928,213 of NW_023270839.1, read as the reverse complement.
CACAAGGTTGTGCAGTCATCACACTCTAACTTTAAACATTTTCATACTCCCTAAATAAAATGCAGTAAATATTAGCAATCAATTCCCAGTGCTTCCCTCCTGCTCCCAACCCTAAACACCACTAATCATTCTGTGTCTATGAATTTTCCTATCCTAGAAATTTCATATAAATGGAATCATATGATACATGGCCTTTTTTGACTGGCTTCTTTCAATTAGCATAATGTTTTCAAAGTTCATCTACATTGTAGCATGTGTCAGTACGTCATTTCCTTTTATTCCTAAATACTATTTCATTGTATGGGTATACATATTTTACTTAACCATTCAACAGATGATGAACATTTGAGTTGTTTCCACTTTTTGGCTCTTTTCACTAATGCTGCTATGAACATACATGTACAAGTTTTATTTCACCATGTATTTTCAGTTCTCTTGCATATAGAACTATGAGTGGAATTACTAAGTCACATGGTAATTCTATGTTTAACTTTTCAGGAACTAAGAAACTATTTTCCTTTTTTTTTTTATTATGTTCAGTTAGCCACTGTATAGTACACATCATTAGTTTTTGATGTAGTGTTCAATGATTCATTAGTTATGTATAACACCCAGTGCACCTCACAACATGTACCCTCCTTAATACCCATCACCCTGTTACCCCCTCCCCAGTATAGCCTTGGTCAGGGCTGAATAAGTAAAAGAAACAGATTATCACACTGGGAAGCCTGCATGGGGAAAATGAATCCATATAGTATTTGGCTTTGAAAGCAAGTGGGGCTGAATTTCTTGAGTTCTCACAACCAGTGGGACTTAAAGCCTAAAATTTTAAATATCAGTGGTCTTGGCTCTGAGAGAGCCCAGAGAGCATTAGAAAGTGGAGTTCCTGCCCTTAAAGAGACAGGACAATAAACATCCTGTGGATATCCAGCATAGAAGCAGGACTTTAAAAAACGTCTGCAGCATATGGAAGGGAGAGTAATTTACTTATCTCAGAGGTGTTGGCATCCTGAAGAGGCAGGGATGGCAGAGAGATGCCTTCAGAAACAAAGGCGATTTCAGGCTCATTTTCCTCCCCTTCTCCCCAGCAGAAACACAAGGCAACCTACTGGAGCCAGCAGAGTCCTAACACTTGTGATGTAACTTGCTTACACTAAGCCCCATGCCCTCTGTGCTTCTACGGATCTGCCCTTTCCAGTCACACTTTCCTCGGTCCCCAGAGTTATGGACACCCTCCCTCAGAAGACCTGCACAAACCTCACCAACATACCATCTTCCAACCTGTGCATTTTGTGGGGCTCTAGTCCCAGCTTCAAGGGCTGGTCACCTCCCAGGAGGACACACCCAACTTGTTAAAACTGTACTCCCAGTTGGTGTGCTTTGCAGAGCAACCCCAGCCAGCCCTGGTTTCCAAGGAGGCTGGGCATCCCCTGTGGAAGAGGACCAGAGCCCCCTTTTTAAAAGTGTGCACCCTGGCCACTTTTTCTTTTCTTTTCCTTTCTTTTTTATTATTATTTTTTTAATTTTATTTTATTATATTAGTCAACATACAGTACATCATTAGTTTTTGCTGTACTGATCCACGATTCATTGTTTTCATATAATACCCAGTGCTCCATGCAGTACGTGCCCTCCTTAATACCCATCACCAGGCTAACCCATCCCCCCACCCCCTCCCCTCTAAAACCCTCAGTTTGTTTCTCAGAGTCTATAGTCTCTCATGGTTTATCTCCCCCTCCGAATCCCCCCCTTCCTTTTCCTAATGTCCTCCATGCTATTCCTTATGTTCCACAAATAAGTGAAACCATATGACAATTGACTTTCTCTGCTTGACTTATTTCACTTAGCATAATCTCCTCCAGTCCCATCCATGTTAATGTAAAAGTTGGGTATTCATCCTTTCTGATGGCTGAGTAAAATTCCATTGTATATATGGACCACATCTTCTTTATCCATTCATCTGTTGAAGGGCATCTCAGCTCTTTCCACAGTTTGGCTATTGCGGACATGGCTGCCATGAACATTGGGTGCATATGGCCCTTCTTTTCACTACATCTGTGTCTTTGGGTAAATACCCAGTAGTGTAATTGCTGGGTCATAGGGTAGCTCTATTTTTAATTTTTTGAGGAACCTCCACACCGTTTTCCAAAGTGGCTGCACCAACTTGCATTCCCACCAACAGTGTAAGAGGGTTTCCCTTTCTCCACAATCTCTCCAGCATTTGTTGTTTCTTGCCTTGTTAATTTTTGTCATTCTAACTGGTGTAAGGTGGTATCTCAATGTGGTTTTGATTTGAATTTCCCTGATGGCTAATGATGATGAATATTTTTTCATGTGTCTGTTAGCCATTTGTATGTTTTCTTTGGAGAAGTGTCTGTTCATGTCTTCTGCCCATTTTTTGACTTATTTGTTTTTTGGGTGTTGAGTTTGAAAGTTCTTTATAGATCTTGGAAATCAGCGCTTTGTCTGTAGTGTCATTTGCAAATATCTTCTCCCATTCTGTGGGTTGCCTCTTTGTTTTGTTGACTGTTTCCTTTGCTGTGCAGAAGTTTTTATCTTGATAAAGTCCCCAAAGTTCATTTTTGCTTTTGTTTCACTAGCCTTTGGAGATGTATCTTGAAAGACGTTGCTGTGGCCAATGTTGAAGAGGTAGTTACTGCCTATGTTCTCCTCTAAGATTTTGATAGATTCCTGTCTCACATTGAGGTCTTTCATCCATTTTGAGTTTATCTTTGTGTATGGGGTTAGAGAATGGTCGAGTTTCATTCTTCTGTATATAGCTGTTCAATTTTCCCGGCACCATTTATTGAAGAGACTGTCTTTTTTTCCATTGATATTTTTTCCTGCTTTGTTGAAGATGGGTAACATTTATTTATATCCAGCTTTGAATTTTATAGGGAAGAAGGAGATGGTAAAATCACTTGACCATAATTTGGTTGTCATGAAATGTACATCTGAACCTAATAACTCCAAAAAAAATTAATACTAATAGGGGAGGCATCACTCACTTTGGTAGATTCTAAAACAGTTAAAAACTGGAGGAGAAAAAAAGAATGAAAAGCCCTACTTCTCTCTACACACCAAATAAATTATAATGATAAATATAAAACAGTGAAATCATGAATATCTTTCCAGGTGAATATACTTTTAACATTTAAGCTTCCTAAAAATAATATCCAATAAACATTATAGCTGAAATTAACATACTTCACCAAAAAAGAATATTTTCAAATTCAAAAACCATCATAAAGAAAATGAAAAAAGCAAATGTCAAGAATGGTTAAAACATTTTTAAAAATAAAAAAACCCCTTTCTTCCAATGTTAATATTTGATTATATTTAAGGTATCTAAAAATCAGGCACTGAATCAGATATCTGAATACAAAATCAGGAAAAATAAATCTACCATTTACTGAATACATACTATATTCTAAATACGGGTCATTGTGGTTTTTTTTTCTCATAATCATACTTAATTCTCACAGCAACCCTGGGATATAGGTGTTATTTATCCCCATTTTATTTATTTTTTCAAGAATTTTTTTTCAGAAGTCTATAATTATTTTTTTTGTTTTTTAAATTTATTTTATTTTATTATTATGTTTAATTAGCCAGCATATAGTACATCATTAGTTTTTGATGTAGTGTTCAACGATTCATTAGTTGCATATCACACTCCGTGCTCATCATCATATGTGCCCTCCTTAATACCCATCACCCTGTTACCTCATCCCCTCATCCCCCTCCCTTCTGTAACCCTCAGTTTGGTTCCCGGAGTCTAGAGTCTCTCATGGCCACTACTTTCAAGAGCAGGAGACATGGCTGACTTTCCTCACACAGAAAAACAGGCAGAGAGTTAGACAAAGTGAAGAGACAGAGGAATAGGTTCCAAATGAAAGAAGAGGACAAAATCACAACTAGAGACCTAAGAAAAATGGATATAAGTAATACGCCTGATAGACAATTTAAAGTAATGATCATAAAGATACTCACTGGACTTGAGAAAAGAGTGGAGGACATCAGTGAGACTAACAAAGAGATGAAAAAGAGCCAATCAGAGATGAACAACACAACGAAAGAAATTAAAAATACACTAGATAGAATAAATAGCAGGATAGAGGAAACAGAGGAATGAATTAGCGACCTGGGAGACTGAGGAATGGCAAATAATCAAGCTGACAGGTGAGAGGAAAAAAAAATTATCCAAAATGAGAACAGACTTAGGGAACTCAGTGACTCCATCAAGCATAATAATATTTGTATTATAGGAGTCTCAGAATAAGAGAGAGAAAAGGGATACCAAATTAATTTTTTTAAAAGATTTTATTTATTTGACAGAGAGAGAGAGAGAGACAGCAAGAGAGGAACACAAGCAGGGGGAGTGGGAGAGGGAGAAGCAGGCTTCCTGCTGAGCAGGGAGCCTGACATGGGGCTTGATCCCAGGGCCCTGGGATCATGACCTGAGCTGAAGGCAGATGCTTAATGATTGAGCCACCCAGGCACCCTGGGGATAGCCAATTTATATGAAGAAATAATAGCTGAAAACTTCCCTAAATTGGGGGAAGGAAACACATTATCCAGATCCAGGAGGCACAGAGATTTCCCAACAAAATCAACTGAAGGAGGCTCACACCAAGACACATAGTAATTAAAATGGCAAGAAGTAGTGATAAAGGAAACATTTTAAAAGCAGCAAGAGAAGACAGTTACATACAAGGGAAACCCCATAAAGCTATCAGCAGATTTATCAACAGAAACTTTGCAGCCCACAAGTGGGTAACATGATATATTCAGAGTGCTGAAAGGGAAAAATCTGCAGCCAAGAAAACTCTATCCAGCAAGACTATTGTTCAGAATAGAAGGAGAGATAGTATCTTAGATAAAAAAAAAAAACTAAAGGAGTTCATGATCACTGAACCAGGCCAGAAGAAATGTTAAAGGGGACATTTTAAGTGGAAAGGAAAGACTGTACATAAAAGTATGAAAAGTGGGGAAAAAAGCAGTAAAAATAAATGTATCTGTAAATACCAGTCAAGGGATTCACAAAATACAAATGTGTAAAATATGACACCATATACCTAAAACATGGGGGGGGGGGGACAGGAGAAAAAATGGGTTCAAGTTTAAGGGACCATCAGCTTAATAAAGTGACTGCTATATACAGTATATGCTATATACAAACAAAATGGTAAACACAAATCAAAAACTGAAATCAATATGCCCAGAATTAAAAGAAATCCAAGTATATCAGTAAAAAAAGCCAGCAAACCATGAAAGATTAGAGAAAAACTACAAAAACAAAACAAGTAAAAAAAGAATATACAGAAAATAAAGAAATATGTATCTGTTCATAATTCATTTGAATGTTAATGAGTAAATGCCCTAATCAAAAAACATAAGATGACAGAATAAATACAAAAACAAGACCCATTTATATGCTGCCTACTCATTTCAACCTAAAGATACCCAGAGATTAAATGTGAGGAGATGGAGAAACATTTATCATGCACATGGATGTCAAAAGAAAGCCAGGGTAGCAATACTTATACCAGATAAAACAGACTTTAAAAAAAGACTATAACAAGAGACAATGAAGGACACTATAAAATAATGAAGGTGACAATCCAATAAGAAGATAACAATTTTATGGGGTGCCTGGATGACTCAGTCAGAAGAGTATGCCACTCTTGATCTCAGGGTATGATTTCAAGCTCCACATTGGTTGTAGATATTACTTAAATAAATAAAGTTTAAAAGAAAAGAAGATACAATTTTAAATATTTATTCACCCAAAATGGGAGCACCCAAATACATAAAACTTAATAACAAACATGAAGAAAGTAATTGATAGTAGTAATACAATGATAGTAGGGAACTTTAAAACCCCACTTACATCAATGGACAGATCACCTAAATAGAAAATCAACAAGGAAACAGTGGCTTTGAATGACACACTGGACCAAATGGATTTAACGGATACATTCAGAACATCCCATCCTAAAACAGCAGAATACACATTCTTTTCAAGTGCACGTGGAACATTATCCAGAACAGATTATGTATTAAGACATAAAACAAGTCTCAACAAATACAAAAAGATTTAGATCATAACATTCATCTTTTCCATCCACAACCCTATCAAACTAAAAATCAACCACAAGAAAAAAATCTGTAAAGAGCACAAATAAATGGAGGTTAAAAAATATGCTACTAAACAATGAATGGGTCATTGAAGAAATCAAAGAAGAAATTAAAAATTACATGAAAACAAATGAAATTGAAAACACAATGGTCAAAAATCTTTGGGATGACAACATGCATTCATGATAAAAGCCCTCAAAAGGGTAGAGGGGATATATCTCAACATAATAAAGGCCATATATGAAACTATCATCCTCAACAGGGAAAAACAGAGAACTTCTCCTCTAATGTCAGGAACATGACAGGGATGTCCCCTCTTACCACTGTTACTTAACACAGTACTGGAAGTTCTAGCCTTAGCAATAATATGACAAAAAGAAAGAAATAAAAGGCATCCAAATCAGCAGGGATGATGTCAAACTTTCACTATGTGCAGTGACATGATACTCTAGATAGAAAATCCAAAAGACCACAAAAAAACTGCTAGAACTAATACACAAATTCAGTAAAGTTGCAGGATATAAAACCAATGTACAGAAATCTGTTGCATTTCTATACATCAATAATAAAGCAGCAGAAAAGAAATCAAGGAATCAATCACATTTACAATTGCACCAAAAACCGTAAGACACCTAGGAATAAACCTAACCAAAGAGGTAAAAGATCTGTACTCTGAAAACTACAGAACACTTATGAAAGAAATTGAAGATGACACAAAGAAATGGAAAAACATTCCATGTTCATGATTGGAAGAACAAATATTAAAATGTCTATACTACCCAAAGCAATCTATACATTTAATTCAATCCCTATCAAAATACTATCAGCATTTTTCAAAGAGCTAGAACAAACAATCTTAAAATTTGCATGGAACAACAAAAGACCCCAAAAAGTCAAAGTAATCTTGAAAAGGAAAAGCAAAGCTAGATTCATCACAATTCTGAACTTTAAGTAATATTACAAAGCTGCAGTGATCAAGACACTATGGTACTGGCACAAAAATAGACACATAGATCAATGGAACAGAGTAGAAAATCCAGAAATGAACTCACAACTATATGGTCAACTATTCATTGAAAAACCAGGAAAGAATATTCAATGGAAAAAAAAAAAGTCTCATGTACCATACTTTACTTGATCATCTACTTATTATTGGCTATTTAAACTGTTAATCAAATTTTTCCTCTTATGACTACCAACACAATAACATTCAGACTATTTTAATATTGCTTAAAATGCGTACTCCCAGTCTAAGACAATATCTAGGGCATAAAGAACTTAATAAATACGAGCCACTTTTTTTTTTAATCCCCATACATTGCATCATTAGTTTTAGATGAAGTGTTCCATGATTCATTGTTTGTGCATAACACCCAGTGCTCCATGCAGAATGTGCCCTCCTCAATACCCACCACCACCAGGCTAACCCATCCTCCCACCCCCCTCCCCTCTAGAACCCTGTTTGTTTTTCAGAGTCCATCGTCTCTCATGGTTCATCTACCCCTCCGATTTCCCCCGAATACACTTTTTGTTTATACATATTTCTTTTTATAATCACCATCGTTACTGTAAGTAGCCTTCCCTGACTACCCAGTCATAACGAAGTTTATTTCCCTAGAATTCACCTAAATACTTATTTGTACCTTTCTTCTGCTACTTTGGACACGTTGTCTCATGTAAGAGTTATTTATATGTTATTTACCTCTATTAATACTTTATATTTATGTCCTATTCACTTTTTTTTAAGATAATGCAAATATTTGAATAATGGATTGAATGGATTCCTTAAGACACATATAAAGGATGCAAAATGAGTGTAAAAAAGTTTTAAAATTAGATTTAATATTAGCTTTCACCTTAAAGTTCTAAATCAGAATCCTGTAATAGTTGTTAGCCCTTATGTCTTTCTTCTGCCTCTACTCTGCTCAACTTAGGTCTCCATGGCCATGTAGGTTCACTGGTCAACTGTCAGCCAAGGCTTAACCCTATTCGATTCTCAAACAAACACAGATTCAAGATAAACTCTGTGTATGTCTGTCTGTGCATCTATATCTGAATTTACACCGAAACATAAACATATATGTGGACAGATAGCTATTCACTTTCTTTTCTCATATATTCATTTATATGTATACATACCTGTATCTATAGATATATATAGATATACATAGACACACACTCCTCATTCTCTCCTTGCATCATTTCAGAACATCTTCTTGAAAGTCAATTATTCTCAGAGATAAGGATTCTGTTAGCCTAACGATTACCAGTGGACATTGAAGGTGATATGCAAGCTGCCAACACTGCAGACACAGGTCTGGCCATATACAGTGAAAAACCTATGAATCCAAATGTTGCTCTAAGTAGCAGCTCTCTACGTTACTCCATTCCTACCTCCATTCAAACTCCAGATCAATGACAATCTGTTCCACAAATCTAGTTTCTTGCTTAATGTCATCATGCTTCTGTCCTAAAACTCAGTCTAGTGATTAGAGCTTTACTGCCTATCTTGCTTTTCTTGGTCCTCTGTGCCAAATGATGGATCCTTTCCACTTAAATTTCAGCAGTAAAGTTCTGACTGTTCGTATGGACTCCTCTTTCAGAAGAAAATCTGCCTGAATGTAAAAACTTTAAGGAAACACATGCACTCTCACAGTTCTTCATCCATGAATAAGTCATATAGAACCCTACTAATTAGTTTTAGAACACATACCCACAATATAAACCACCTGCTAATTCTGGCTTTGCCATTAGACAGTGTCCCTCATCTAACTGGCTGAAGGAAAACCAAATATCCAGTTTTATATCGTCTTGAATCAGGCTTCTACAACCTTACCTTCACTAACTCTACCATGAAACCTGGAACAGACCATCCTGCCTCAAGACTGAACTCTGATATTTATGGAAGCAATACTCATAGTTCTTTTATCCATTTTTAAAATGCCAAAGAAATCCTAGTGATATGAACACTAATCCCACAATCCAATCTCATCTAATTCTTTGTAACAAATGTTTGTTGAAAACATACTGGGTGCCAGCAACAGAGACAAAAATCCTCATGAAGTTTATATTCTAATGAGAGAAAAACAAAGTGTAAATAATAATTAAATAAATAGGATTTTAGATGATGGTAAGTGCTACAGCAAAAAAGAACTGGGGAATGCTGATAATGCTGCTTGACAATTTTGTTTTCAATCACTACAGACTAATATCATACTGGCCCTTCTGTTATGAACAACAATGAAAATTCCTAAAGCATACAGAATTACTGATTTTCATGTATAGACAACTAGTAGCCTAGGACAGTAATCCCTGAGCAAAAGGAAACAAATTAATTAGGTCCCATGATTACTTCATCTTTCACCCGAAGGCACTTTCCAAACAGCTATATATGAGGGGAAAGAGGTAACCAAAACAGAGGATGTAAGGGTGAGCCAAGGAGACAGTTGGCATTTATGCACAGAGAAAGAGAGAAGGGATGTGTGCAACAAAGGTCCAGAAATCTCCAAAGGTCCTCTTTAAGTCTTTGGCCATATTAATTTATGAATAAGCATGGCAAGACTTCCCACAGCAGAGGAAAGATCAACTACCAGGGAACTGTAAGCTGAACAATTACCAGAGCTTGCATAAAGGTGAGACATGTTTGAGTTTCAAATGCTATATTACAAATATTTATTGAACACTCTAGTCATTCAGTGGAGACTTTACAAAGGCCAAACATTTAGGAGTAGGGCCAACCTAGCTCTAAATTTAAAGGTTACTCAAAACCCACCTCACAAAACTTAAAATCAAGGCATGTAACCTGTATGACAGAATAAAATTCCACATTCTATTAAGAAAAACAACAAAATCCAAACGTACAATAACATAGAGCTAGCTCATACTGTCCAATGAAAGGATAAAAATAAAAATAGTAGCAACAAAATTACTAGGCATAAATAACAGGAAACATACTTGTATTGGGGAGAAAAATCAGTCAATAAACAATTTCAGATGGAGAAATTTTAAGTATGATGGACTTCAAATAAATTCATAAATATGTTAAAGGAAACCATAAACATAAAAAAGAACAAATCAGAATTAGAAATAGATAAACTGAAACTATAATAAAGAACCAAAAGGGACTCAGAGAGATGTAAATGCAACATATAAAATGAAAAATTCAGTGGACAATTTTAATAGCAGATGACAAACAGCAAAAGAAAACATCATATAAGGCAACAGAACTATCCAAATTGATGCAGAGGAAAAAAAAAGGACTTGTGGAACATCAAACACTCTATTTTAAGTGCAAATCCCATAAAAGAAAAAGAAATAGTCTGGCATAGAAAAAAATTTTTGAAGAAACAGTGGTCAAATTTTTCTAAATTTGAGGGAAAATATAAACTCACAGATTCAAGAAACTTAATGAACAGCAAGCAGGAAAAACACAAAGAAAACCATATCAAGGCATATTATAATAAAATTGCTTAAAACCATCATATGAAAAATATACTAAACAGCCAAATGAAAACAAGAAATACTGTATATAGTTAAAAAAGGATTAGAATATGTGCTGCCTTCAGGCAATGAATCGTGCAACACTACATCAAAAACTAGTGATGTAATGTATGGTGATTAACATAATAATAAAAAAGTAAAAATAAAAAGAATATGTGCTGCCTTTTTTTTTTTACTTTATTTAAATTCAAGTTACTTAACACGTTGTGAATTATTAGTCTCAGGCATTGTGTGCTGCCTTTTAATCAGGGAGAACCCAAGCATAAGACTAGAACAAAACTGTCAAGTACTGAAAGAAAAAAACCATTATCACATAATTCAACATCAATCAGGAATGAAAGTAAAATAAACATTTTCAGGCAAACAAATGATAAGAAAATCTATTGCCAGTAGACCTGCAATATAAAAACTGTTAAAGGAAGTAATTCACGTGAAGAGAAAAGTTAAGAGAGAGAACCGGAGAACTACATGAAAAAATGAAAACACAGGGAATGGTTTTGTAAATTATGGTAAAGATAACTGAATAACTAGAAGAAAAATTAAAATTATAGTGGGATGTGCGATATACATATAGAAGTAAAATATAAGGCAATAACAAACAACAAGAGAAGATAGATACTACTGTAAGATTCTAAACTTGTAACTGAAGTGGTTTAATATTATATAGTTTTCATGTGAAAGTTTAAGGTTACATATTTTAAACGAAGCAAACACTAATAAAGTAGTAGAGATACTAAATCAATAAAGGATAGAAAATGGAATACTAAAAAAATAATCCAAAAGGGAGGCAGAAAAGAAGAAAAAAAGGAACAAACAACAGATGAACAGATGAGAGTGAAGCAGTACACTTACAACAATCACAGCAATAATTTCATTAAATGTAAACTGATGAAAAACCGCAAATAATAGACTGTCAGAAAAGACAGAAGACTCACATATGACAATTTTAAGAGGTGGACAAAAATATATAAAGAGATGAAGTTATAAGAATAAAATTAAAAGAATGGGAAAAGATTTATCATGAAAATACTGAGTGGAAATGATGATACTAATATTAGATAAAATAGACTTCACCATAAGAAATATTACCAAAAAAAAAAAGAAGGACACTTTATAATGGTAATGGGATCAATTTTTCAAGGAGATAAAATAATACTAAATTTGTATGTATTTATCAACAAAGCTTCAAAACTTGAAGCAAAACTGGAAAATACTGAAGTGTGAGATATAAGTGTGAAATAATTGGAAATATGAATATTCTTCTTTAGGTAACTGATACAATATGAAATAGACAATTATTAGAGATACAAGTGGAAGACTTTAACAGCACTATTACCCAACTAGACCCAACTGACATTATAGAAACTACACCTACCACAAGAAATATATACATGCTCTTCAAGTAAACATGCAACACTGACCAAGACAAACCAGATGCTGGGCATAAAACAAGTCTCAATAAATTTAAAGGAATTGAAATTATGCACAGTATCTTCTCTCACCACAGGAAATTAAATATCAAGACAAAAAGATATCTGGAAAGTTCCCAATTATTTGGAAATTTAGCACTTACACTTCTAAGTAACCAATGGGTCAAAGAATTTGAAGTGAAATTGGAAAATATTTTGTACTGAATAAAAAATAAAACACAACATATAAAATAGCTTAGAGGGAAATTTATAGCTGTAATTGCATATATTAGAAAAGGAGTCTGGTTTCAAATCAGTAATCTTAAGTTTTTACCTTACGAATCTAGAGGGAAAAACAAAAAAAATACCAAGTAAACACAGAAAAAATAATGAAAACCATAAGTGAAATAGAAAAAATAAAGAAAAGTCAATGACAACAAAAGTTCATTCTTGAAAAGATTAATAAAGCTGATAAATTCCTGGCCAGAATAATCAAAGAATAATTATAATTATCAGGAATGAAAAAGGGGGTATTACTATAGATCCTTACAGGTTTAAAAAGACAAAAATTTTTAAAGACTTTATTTTTTATAGAAATTTGAGGTTCACAGAAAAATTAAGAGAAGGTACAAAGATTCCCCTACATACCCTGCTGTCCCACACATGCTTAGCCTCCCCTAAGGTCAACATCTCCAGCTAACATAATACCTTAATGTGAAAAACTAATTGCTTTCTCCCTAAAAACAGGACCAAAACTTTTTTTTTTTTTTAAGATTTTATTTATTTGACAGAGAGAGAAACACTGAGAGAGGGAACACAAGCAGGAGGAGTGGGAGAGGGAGAAGCAGGCTTCCCGCCGAGCAGGGAGCCCGATGTGGGGCTCGATCACAGGACCCTGGGACCATGACCTGAGCTGAAGGCAGACGTTCAACGACTGAGCCACCCAGGCACCCCAGGACCAAAACTTCTGTTCAAAATTTTGCTGAAGATGCAATGCAGTGCCATAGACAATGAAAAGAAGTAAACAGTATATAATTGAAAAAACTGTTTTTTTCTCAGGTATGTTTATGTACATAAAGAAATCTTATAAATTCACAAAGCTATTAGAGCTCATAAGTCAATATGGCAAGGTCCGAGTATGTAAGGTTAATATGCAAAAATCAAGTTGTTTCTATATACTAACAACAACAAAAAAATGAAGTAAAATTATTTTCAATAGCATCAAAAAACTAAAAATGCTAGGGATAAATTTAGTAAGATATTTGTAAAACTTCTACACTGAAAATTTCAAAATATTACTAGAAGCTAAATACCTTAATCATGGGTGGAGGACCCAACACTATCAGATAGAGATGTCAGTTCTTCCTAAGTTGATCTGTAGATTCAATGCAACCGCAATCAAAATCCTAACTGGCTTTTTTATTTTAGAAACTAAAAATTGATCTTAATATTTATGTGAAAACAAAAGACCTTGGAAAAACAAAACAATTTCAAAAAAGAAAACAAAGTTGGAGGACTTCTACTTTATTTCAAGACTTAGTATAAAGCCATGGTAATCAAGACAGTTTGAAGATAGATGAATATATCAATGAAATAGAACTGACCAGAGAGTCCAGAAATGGATCTACACTTCAAAGGCTGATTTCTATTTTTTATCAAGGTTTTAAAATAAAAGAATGGAACAGTCCAGAAACAGACTCACACAGAAAGGGAAGAGTTTTTCTTTCTTTTCTTTTCTTTTCTTTTCTTTTCTTTTCTTTCTTTCTTTCTTTCTTTCTTTCTTTCTTTCTTTCTTTCTTTTCTTTCTTTCTTTCTTTCTTTCTTTCTTTCTCTCTCTCTCTTTCTTTCCTTTCTTTCTTTCTTTCTTTTCTTTCTTTCTTTTTCTTTCCTTTCTTTCTTTCCCTCCTTCCTTCCTTCCTTTCTGTCTTCCTTTCTTTTTTTTTTTTTTTTACGCAAAGTGCTAACAGTGTAATGGAAAAAGAAACCTTTTCAGCCAATGTTGGAACAACTGGCTACCTACATGGAAAAATAAACTTGGACTAATGTTTCATATCATACCCATTAATTTATTTGAGATGAATCATAAGCCTAAATGCAAAAATAAAACTTAACAAAGCTTCTAGAAAAAAATACAGGAGGATTTTTACCTTTGTTCAGAGACCTCTTAGAACCCAAAACCCTAAAATAGACATCATCACAAGTAGAAACCTTTGCTTGTCAAAAGCTATCTTAAAGAAAGTGTAAAAGGCAATTTCCAGACTGCAAGAATAAATTTGTAATGCACACATCTGACAACGAACTTTGTGGTCAGAATATATAAACAACTCAGAAGTAAGGTGACAACTCAACTTTTAAAATAGGCAAAAACCTTCAACAGACACATAAAGAAAGATACTGAATGGTTAAAATGCACATGAAAAAATGCTCAAGATATATTATTAGTCACTAGGAAAATGCAAATTAGAACTACATTGAGATACTTTGACATTCCTGCTGAAATAGGCTAAAAATTTTAAAAATTAACAATATCAAGTGTGTACTGGCAAGACTATGGAGCAACTGGAAGTCCCACATATTGCTGATAGGAATGTAAAAGAGTACAACCACTATGGAAAATGATGTGGTATTCCACTTCTAGGTATTTACCCAGGAGAAATGAAAACTCATATACACTCAAAGACTTGAGGGGAGCTTAATTTATAAATGCCCCAAACTGGAAACCTAAAAGTCTATCAACAGATGAATAAATAAAAATTGTAGGATATGCACACAATGAATATGTACAATAATAAAAAGAATCAAAGTACCTACATGCAACAACACTGATATATCTCAAAAATAGTACACTTAGTAAAAGAAGCTAGCCACAGGGGAGTTTGATTTCATTGGTATGCCTTTCCTGAACAGGAAAAAGTAATCTGTAATGATAGAAAGCAGGTCAGTGATTACCAAGGGCCAGAGGTGGTACGAAACTGACTGGAAAGAGGCACAAAGACAATTGTGATAGGAGTATGGATTACCTGGAATATCTAGATTTGTCAAAAGTCAACAAACCATACTGGATATCTCCACATTTCACTTAAATAAATCATACTGCAATGAAGAATAAAATCTATAGATATAGGTAGGTATGTATACAAAGGATATATATGTCAAAATATTAGCAACAGAATTATAGGTATTTTTTCCTATAATTTTAAGGTTTTGTTTAATAAATTACCACTACTTATGTTTCAAAAAACAAAAGTCAAGCTCCTGAGGACAGCCTCACCAAAAAGGGAACATGTGAGCAAAGACCAGGAGGACATAAGGCAGATGGGTGTATGGATATATGTGGGAAGAGGAAACCTGAGGTTTTGAGCAGAGAAGTGACATGATCTAACTTACATTTTAATACTCTGGCTAGAGTATTTGGAATAAACTGCAAGGAGGCAAGGGCAGAAACAAGGATACTAGTCACAGAGCTACTGCAGTAATTCAGGCGAGAGATAACAAAGGATTGGGTTCAGGGGAAGCAATGAAGTTAGACGTAGTCAAATTCTGAATATATTTTAAATCAAGCTAACATTATTTGCAGTTGGACTGGATGTGAGGTGTGGGAGAAAGAGAAAAGTCAAGGATAACTTCAAGAGTTTTGGCATACAAAGCTAGAATAGAGTATCCCTTTACTGAGACAGAGAAAACGATGGGACAAAGAGGGGTTTTGGAGAATGGGGTGAGGGAGAGAACAGGAGTTTGTGTTTGAATAAAATTGAAGATATTAAATTGGTGGTCATCACTAAGTAGAGGATATTTGGAGACACAGGACTGGGGGAGCTTAGCAAGGGAATGTGTACACAGAGGAAAAAAAGAACTCACAAAAATGGGCTGTCTGTATTTCAGTGTCAGGAGGTCAGCAGGTACTTAACATAACTAGAAATGAAGGTCAGTAATACCTTCAAGTATACTGTGAAACTATTTTTAGAAACTTAGAGGAATCTCAAAAAATAAATTCTTTGCTTGAATGAGTACTCTGCAAGTTTTCGTTGATTCTGGAAGATGAAACGGACACCTTTAACTACAATCTGAAATTGGAAAGCGATAACCACCATTTCACCTTCTAGAACTATATTTCTATAATCCCATGGGTCAAGCTTCTCCAACTTTCAAAACATTTGGTAATAAAGGTAAAACAACATATTTAGATTACCTTCCCCCAAATAGCACAAAATTATCTACTACAGAGGAACTACATTTGTGCCCTGAATAAGACTCATCAGTCATCAGGTGATGCTCAAAGCATGTGAGGTAATGATATACTACACAGCTGTCTGATCCTCAGATGTTACTTTGGAGGCTGATGATAAACTACAGGTCTGACAACTCACTTTCCATTTCAAGATATTTCTTGAACTTTTCTTATTGTGACAGGCAACCAAAGTGATTAAACCTAGTCATGGGATTTGACACTGCAGCCAGCAGACTTCTATTTGTTGATTGCTATTGATTTTCTTTGATACCTCATTTAAAAATCAATAGTTGGAAAGAAAAATAGGCTTAGTTTACACATACTTAAACATACTACTGTATGCTGGAGGAGGCACAAGTTTGGCAGGGCTTTGGCATCCAATTATAAGAAGAGCTCTTAACAGGTGAAAGCAAGGGCTTTAGATCGATACACAGTTTTCTTTCTCAATCAAAGAAAGTGGCTATAAATTAGGCTCATCAGTACTATTTTCAAGGCTTTCTTAAAGCAAACAAGTTTAAACTTTTGTGCCGGGCAGAGGGTCTTCCTTAGATTTACATTAAAAAGGATATATCACTAACAGTTTCTGTTTTGTTTTGTTTTTAAGGATATTTATTATGGTACCTGGAGTTCATCCGGGCTTTTATCTTTTTGGCTTTTTTTTTATTTTTCTGCCGCTCTTCTCCATCTTTCAAAGGCTCTGGTAGAGCTGCACTTTCAACCACAATGTCAATAATATACTTCTTTAAAGAAAGATGCTCCTGCAAGATAAATAAATATTGATGATGATGATGATGCTGGTTAAAAAATAACATAGCATTGCTACAGACTACAGTGAGTATAACAGTATATAGATGAAAGTAAAAGTAATCTTTATGAAATTCTGGTGTTCACAATTGCTTTGGAAAACACTGAAGAAATTGTTTTACTTAAGATTTCATTGACTTAAGGAAGGCACATGATGTGATGAGCACTGGGTGTTATATGAAACTGATAAATTATTGAACACATCTGAAACTAATGATGTACAAGTTGGCTAACTGAATTTAAATTAAAAAAAGGATTTCATTGACTTATCAAACCTTTGCTGCACATCAGTTGTGATAAATGCTAAGGATATAAGGACATATGCCTGTTCCTCACAACTACACAGTGTAGAAAGAGAGGTTTAAAACACACACACACACACACACACACCCCTACAATATCAACCAGTAAGTGCCCATTAGAGTGTTAGAGTGCTATAGGAGTTCAAAAGGGAAACAAAAGCACTATTCAGTCAGTGAGGGTGAGGAGGAAAGGTTTCAAGAAGGAAGTACCATGTCTGCTATCTCTTGAAGGATGGACTGAATTTTAACATATAGATATTGGATATATGTGTGTTTGTTTGGGCTGGGAGTTGGGAAAGGTGGCATGGCCCAAGCTAAAATGAATACCCAATCTTAAGTAACACCCTGTACTATCTGCCATCTCTTTATTCTGTTTATTTTTCTTCAAAGGACTTGCCTAACATCAAATATTCATTTGCAGTCTCCTGCAGTAGAATATAAGTTTCATGAGGGCAATGACTTTGTTTTGCTCACTGATGTTTCTATATCTGGTACTGCACCTGGCATATGGAAGGCAATCAATCAATAAGTATGTGTTAAATAAATGAATAAGTGAGAAAAGAGTAAAGTAGTAAGAACTAATAACAGTACTTATGGTCAAATGAGTGAAGGTGCTCAAAAGGTGCAAACTTCCAGTTACATAAGATAAATAAATCCTGGGGGTGTGATGTACAGCATGGTGACTATAGTTAACAATACTGTATTATATGTTTGAAAGTTTCTAAGAGATTAGATCACAAAAATTCTCACCACAAGAAAAAAATTGTAACTCTATGTGGTAATGGATGTTAAGTTAGTTGTGATAATTATTTCACTATATATATATGTGTGTGTGTGTGTGTGTGTGCAAACATACATTTCAAACATTATGTTGTACACCTAAAACTAATACAATGCTATATGTCAATTATATCTCAATTTAAAAAAACACAAAAATATTTATGAAGGCTTATTACTAAGCTAAGTTCTTCATATATAATCACTCATTTAGTCCTTCAAACTGTTCTTAGAACATACTAAGAAGATATGTATTTTTATTATTCCCATTTAAACTATAAGAACAAACAAAAAAGTCAAATTACTTACCCAAAGTTAGAAAGTCAAAATCATGACTGAGCAACTTTTACAGAGAGTAAAGTGATCAAGCCTAAATTTAAATCAGACAGTAGGATTAGGCTGCCTATACTCTTGGCTGCTACCTTAGCAATATGACTGGAAAACAAGTTTGGGCCACAGAATTGTACTCATTATGAAAGTTTTCAAATCATAAAGTACCAAAAAATAAAAATAAACCTCAAACTCTACAGCCAAAGGGAGAAAATATTCTCTCAAAAGCAGAAGCAATTATTTTCTTTGATAAGCTAGGCCTGTTGTATGGGAGGACACCTTTATTTCAAATCCAGAAAAAATAACCCAGGTCTCAAATCAAATGAAAGCAATATTATAAATAAAGATAATCCTCTTATCATATCTCCTAAGGATACGTGGTACAAAGCAAGTCATATGTGAAATCACCATCCATGTTATCATTTTTTGAATATTTAATATGTTATCAGTAAAGGGCTAAATTTCATACATTATTTCAAGATGCAGACACTATATAAAAAAACTTGGGGCTCTATCCAGAACTATCAAAAATCATATCTATTTAAAGAACAATTTACATACACAAACACACATGCATTATGTACCCACATTAACATTTTAAAAAATGTTTAAAAAAAATTTTTTTAAATCTCAAAACTATGAACAAATGAGAATATATTTATATTTTTGTTTGACTATTTTAATAGTAAGTTATTTCTCAATACAAAATGAGTGTTAATTATAGAAAATATAAATATAAAATTAAGAATAAAAATCTCAAAAAAATCCACAAAAAACAAAAAAAGTAAAAATCTCTAATACTAACACCTAAAAATAATTTGAGTACATCCTTCCAGACATTTTTTTTTTGTATATATATTTTTGTGAAAGTGGGATACACCATTTATGGTATTTTACAAACTGTTTTTTTCATTTAACATTGCAAATATAGGGGTGCCTCACTGGCTTAGTCGATTAAACATCTGCCTTCAGCTTGGGTCATGATCCCAGGGTCCTGGGATCCAGCCCTACATCAGGCTCCCTGCCCTGCTTCTCGCTCTACCTCTGCCCCCCCAACCCCCCCCCCCCCCCCCGCTTGTGCTCACTCTCTATCTCAAATAAATAAAATCTTAAAAAAAAAATCACTGCAAATATATTCATACCATTAAATAATATTCTACAACATAACCTAGTGGCTGTAAGGTATTCCATTTCATGAATATGCCTAATTTTACTAAATGCTTTATTTTTAGATATTTGGATAATTTTTTATTTTCAATATTATAAGTATCAGTGCAACAAATATTCCTACAGTTAAAATTTTAAACACATAATCTACTTATCCCATATGATCAAATCATAGAACTAAAATTCCTGCTTTGTAGATTACGCATATTTTTAAGGATTTTCATTAAGTGTTCCCAAACTGAACAACCAAAATGGGGATTAATTTATATCTCTACAAGTGATTTGCCAGTACCTAGTATTTCTATTTTGTTTGTATATCTGTCAATCTGTTGTCTGAAATACTGGTGTTAGTATGTTAGACCATTTGTATTTGTCCTTTATGACTTAAAATGTTTCTTTTGTCTAGTTTTCTATAAACACATTTCAAGTTATTATGTATTTCTTTCTAGTTGTTCGCATTATATTTTAGTTTCTCTAAGAAACAAATCCGTTCTGGGTAGTAAAAGAAATACAATGTTGGATATGACAGAGGATAACTAATAGTCATTTCCTCATTAAAACTATGAAGACTTTATACAGGAAGGTTTTGAGATGGCTTCTGAAGATGGAAAGCATGTATAAAGGTTTCAGCATAAGGAGTGATTAAGAAAATTATGGTATATTTCCATGAGGAAGTATTAGGCATTAAAATGCTTGTAACAGAAGATTGTGAATAAAACAAGGTGACAATGTATCCTCCTAACCCCCAAACACAAGTAGGTGAGGTCAAATTATCAAGACATCAATAGGGTTTCAGTGTCTTTGAAGGAGAAATCAAAGGGAAACAAAAGAGTGAATAATGAACTTCAAAACAGAATTCTAGGAAAGGAAGCATTTTTCACTGGAGAACTTAATAGGCCAATTTGAGAATAGAATTTAAAATGGAAAGAAGTTTACCAATTCCAATGGCAAGTGAATGAAATGTAGCTGCATTAAAGACTGAACAATTTGGGGCGCCTGGCTGGCTCAGTTGGTTAAGCAACTGCCTCCGGGTCACGTCATGATCCTGGAGTCCTGGGATCAACTCCCGCATCAGGCTCCCTACTCAGCGGGGAGTCCGCTTCTCCCTCTGACGCTCTCCCCACTCATGCTCTCTCTCTCATTCTCTCACAAATAAATAAATAAACTCTTGAAAAAAAAAAAAAGGCTGAACAATCTGGTGAAGGCTAGTCCCTTATGAACTCTCAAAACTGATCCATGGAAGAAACTGACACAAAAGGAATAATGAAAAATGGGAAAATGGTGTGATAAAAGGAGAGCAAAGAAACAGAATCAAGAAATTTTGGGGTGCCTGGGGGATCAGTCAGTTAAGCATCTGCTTTCAGCTCAGGTCATGATCTCAGGGTCCTGGGATCAAGCCCCACATTGGGCTCCCTAGTCAGCGGGGAGCCTGCCTCTCCCTCTCCCTCTGCTGATACCCCTGCTTTTGCTCTCTCTCTCTCACAAATAAAATCTTTAAAAAAACTCTCAGAACAAGTTACTGTATGTTACACAAAAATAATAGAAAAGCAGCTCCAAGAAATTTAATAGCTACCCCAAGTCACTACTTATTCTAAAGGTCGTATAAAACTAATTCCACATAAAAGTAACAAGGTCAATAGTCAAAACTATTAAAAGAAAAAAAAAAATGAACCAAAACTAAGCAAAAATACAAATGATGAAAACACACCAAAAAATTACACGCAACTAATGAGTTGTTGAACACTATCAAAAACTAATGATGTGGAGGACTAAGATGGCAAAGGAGAAGGAGACCTAAATTTCGAATGGTCCCAGGAATTCAGCTAGATAGCTATCAAACCATTCTGAACACCTACAAACTCAACAGGAGATTGAAGAAAAGACCAGCAGCAATCCTGTGAATAGAAAAGCAACCACTTTCCAGAAGGTAAGAGGTGTGGAGAAGTGAATCTGAGGCGATATTTGGGAACATAAACCATGGGGGGAGAGAGCCTCCCTCAGCTGACTACCGGAAAGTGATAGAGCAGCGGAGCACAAAATTGGAACTTTTAGAAGTCTACTCTGCTGAGGGATGTCAGTCCAGTGGCTAAGCAGGGGATGGAACCCTAACTGGGACAGTGTGGTCTCAGGAGCCTCGGGGTGACAGAAAGACTGGGGGTGCCTCAGTGTGGCAGAGCTCCCAGGTATTGGAACAAGGAAGCTGGCTACAAAGACAGAGCCGAGGAGTGGGCTCTCAGCTCATGGTTGCCATAAACTGTGATGCGTGGCGCGGGCGGGCCACTACTCTTCCAGCAGGGACCCAACAAGCGGCAGATCCGGGAAGTCTCCCCTTCCTCCCCCAGGAGGAGAGGCGCGGGAGAGCACTGCAGGAATCTGCTGGGTTTGGAGACTCCAAATGGGGTCGTGTGCCAGAGACAGAAACACTCGGTCACAGGCCAGGTGAGCATGGAGTGCAGCTGGAGAACAGGAAGAAAGGAGTAATTGACTGCTTTTCTCTGAGGGCGCACTGAGGAGTGGAGCCCCGAGTTCTTGGCTCCTCCGGGGCAGAGACTGGGAGACCGCCATTTTCACTCTCATCCTCCAAAGCTGTATGGAAAGCTTGCAGGGAAGAAAAGCTACCGAGAGCAAACCTGAACAGATTACTTAGCCTGGCCCCCGACAAGGGTGTGCAGTTCTGCCTCGGGGCAAAGACATTTGAGAATGTCTGCAACAGGCCCCTCCCCCAGAAGATCAGGAAGAACATCCAGCCCAGACCAAGTTTACCGATCAATGAGAACAGCAAAACCCCAGGGCAAGGGGAATATAGTACATAGAATTCATGGCTTTTCCCCATGATTCTTTAGTCTCTCAAAGTTAATTTTTAAAATTTTCTTTAATTTTTTCTTCTTCTTTTGAATTTTTCTTCTTTCCTTTTTCAACCAACGTATTATTTTATCAATTCCTTTTTTAAAATCTTTTTTAATTTTCACTTTTACAGGCACATTCTATCCCTTCAATGTATTTAACCTTATTTTTTGTGCATATATATATATATATATATATATATATATATATATATATATATA
>NW_023270839.1:49882910-49905480 GCF_011800145.1 Mirounga leonina | reverse complement strand
ATATATATATATATATATATATATATATATATATATATATATATAAAAGTTTTTCTTTGTTTAAAATTCTGGGATACAGTGTCTTCTAACGGACCAAAATAAACCCTAAATTTAGTGTATGGCTTTGTTCTAGTCTCCCACCTGATCATGTTCTTTTTAAAAATTTTCCCCTTTCTTTTCCGCCTGGTTTCAGGTCTATTCTATTTAGTGTATATTTTTCTGAGGTTCTTGTAACCCTTTTAGCATTTTGTTCTCTCATTCATCTGTTCTCCTACGAACAAAATGACAAGACGGAAAAACTCACCTCAAAAAAAGGAACAAGACTCATTACCGACTGCCAGAGACCTAATCAATACAGACATTAGTAAGATGTTGGAATTATAGTTCAGAATGACGATTATAAAGATAATACGTGGGCTTGAGAAAAGCATAGAAGATACTAGAGAATCCATTTCTGGAGAAATAAAAGAACTAAAGCCTAACCAAGGCAAAATCAAAAAGGCTATTAATGAGGTGCAATAAAAAATGGAAGCTCTAATTGCTAGGATAAATGAGGCAGAAGAGAGAATTAGTGATATAGAAGACCAAATGATGGAGAATAAAGAAGCGGAGAAAAAGAGAGATAAACAATTACTGGATAACGAGGGCAGAATTCAGGATATAAGTGATACCATAAGACAAAACAATATTAGAATAATTGGGATCCCAGAGAAGAAGAAAGAGAGAGAGGGGCAGAAGACATATTGGAGCAAATTGTAGCAGAGAACTTCCTTAATTTGGGAATAGAACAGGCATCAAAATCCAGGAGGCACAGAAAACCCCCTCAAAACCAATAAAAATAGATGTCAAAATTCTGACATCTAATAGTAAAACTTACGGATCTCAGAGACAAAGAGAAAATCCTGAAAGCAGCTCAGGACAAGAGACACCCACAGATTTAAACTGAGGGGGTGGAAACCATTTACCATGCTAATGGACCCCAAAAGAAAGCTGGGGTGACAATCCTTATATCAGACAAATTATATTTTAAACCAAAGACTATAATAAGAGATGAGGAAGGACACTATATCCTACTTAAAGGGTCTATCCAACAAGATCTAACAATTGTAAATATCTATGCCCCTAACATGGGAGAGCCAATTCTATAAGCCAATTAATAACAAAAGAAAAGAAACACATCGACAAAAATACAATAATAGTGGGGGACTTTAACAACCCCCTCACTGAAATGGACAGATCATCTAAACAAAAGATCAACAAGGAAATAAAGACTTTAAATGACACACTGGACCAGATGGACTTCACAGATATATTCAGGACATTCCATCCCAAAGCAACAGAATACACATTCTTCTCTAGTGCACATGGAGCATTCTCCAGATTAGATCACATCCTGTGTAACAAATCAAGTCTCAACTGGTACCAAAAGACTGGGATCATTCCCTATTTTCAGACCACAATGCTTTGAAACTCAAACTCAATCACAACAGGAAAGTCGGAAAGAACTCAAATACATGGAGGCTAAAGAGCATCCTACTAAAGAATGAATGCGTCAACCAGGAAATCAAAGAAGAATTAAAAAAATTCATGGAAACAAATGAAAATGAAAACACAACTGTTCAAAATCTTTGGGGTGCAGCAAAGGTGGTCCTAAGAGGAAAGTATATAGCAATACAACCCTTTCTCAAGAACAAGGTCTCAAATACACGAACTAACCCTACACCTAAAGGAGCTGGAGAAAGAACAGAAAATAAAGCCTAAACCCAGCAGGAGAAGAGAAATAATAAAGATCAGAGCAGAAATCAATGAAATAGAAACCTAAAGAACACTAGAACAGATCAACAAAACTAAGAGCTGGTTCTTTGAAAGAATTAATAAGATTGATTAACCCCCACCCAGACTTATCAAAAAGAAAAGAGAAAGGACCCAAATTACTAAAATCATGAAAGAAAGGGGCAAAATCACAACCAATACCAAAAAAATGGAGGCAATTATTAGAAGTTAATATCAGCAGCTATATGCCAATAAATTAGGCAATCTGGAAGAAATGGATGTGTTCCTAGAGACGTATAAACTACCAAAACTGAACCAGGAAGATATAGAAAACCTGAACAGATCTATAACCACTAAGGAAATTGAAGCAGTAATCAAAACTCTCCCAAAAAACAAGAGCCCAGGGCCAGATGGCTTGCCAGGGGAATTCTATCAAACATTTAAAGAATTAATACCTATTCTTCTGAAACTGTTTCAAAAAATAGAAATGGAAGGAAAACTTCCAAACTCATCCTATGAGGCCAGATTACCTTGATCCCAAAATCAGACAAAGACCCCATCAAAAAGGAGAATTACAGACCAATATCCCTGATGAACATGAATGCAAAAAATTCTCACCAAAATACTAGCCAATAGGAGCCAACAATACATTAAAAGGATTATTCACTACAACCAAGTGGGATTTATTCCTAGGCTGCAAGGTTGATTCAACATCCATAAATCAATTAATGTGATACAATACATTAATAAACGAAAAAACAAGAACCATAGGATCCTCTCAATAGATGCAGAAAAAGCATTTGACAAAGAACAGCATCCTTTCTTGATCAAAACTCTTTACAGTGTGGGGACAGAGGGTACATACCTCAGTATCATAAAGCCATCTATGAAAAACCCTCAGCAAGTATCATTCGCAATGGGGAAAATCCCTAAGTGTTCCCCCCAAGGTCAGGAACACGGCAGGGATGTTGTCTATCACCACTACTGTTAGTACTAGAAGTCCAAGCCTCAGCAATCAGACAACAAAAAGAAATAAAAGGCATTCAAATCAGCAAAGAAGAAGTCAAACTCTCACGCTTTGCAGATGATATGACACTTTATGTGGAAAACCCCAAAGACTCCACCCCAAAACTGCTAGAACTCATACAGGAATTCAGTAAAGTGGCAGGATATAAAATCAATGCACAGAAATCAGTGGCATTTCTATATACAAACAACAAGACAAAAGAAAGAGAAATTAAGGAGTCAATCCCATTTACAATTGCACCCCAAACCATAAGATACCTAGGAATAAATCTAACCAGAGAGGCAAAGAATCTGTACTCAAAAAGCTATAGAATACTCATGAAAGAAATTGAAGAAGACACAAGGAAATGGAAAAATGTTCCATGCTCATGGCTTGGAAGAACAAATATTATTAAAATGTCTATGCTACCTAGAGCAATCTACACATTTAATGCAATCCCTATCAAAAGACCACCAACTTTTTTCAAAGAAATGGAACAAATAATCCTAAAATTTGTATGGAACCAGAAAGAACGCCAAATCGCCAGGGGAATGTTGAGAAAGAAAAGCAAAGCTGGTGGCATCACAATTCCAGACTTCAAGTTCTACTACAAAGCTATAATAATCAAGACAGTATGGTACTGGCACAAAAACAGACACACAGATCAACGGAACAGCACAGAGAGCCCAGAAATGGACCGTCAACTCTATGGTCAACTAATCTTCAACAAAGCAGGAAAGAATGTCCAATGGAAAAAAAATAGTCTCTTCAACAAATCGTATTGAGAAAATTGGACAGCCACATGCAGAAGGATAAACTGGACCATTTCCTTACACCACACACAAAAATAAGACTCAAAATGGATGAAAGATGTCAAGGTGAGACAGGAATCCATCAAAAGCCTTGAGGAGAACACAGGCAGCAATCTCTTTGAGCTCAGCTGCAGCAACTTCTTTCTAGAAACATTGCCAAAGGCAAGGGATGCAAGGGGGGTCAGGGGATGGGTTTCCCTGGTGATGGGTATTAAAGAGGGCACATATTGAATGGAGTACTGGGTGGTATATGCAAACAATGAATCATGGAACACTACGTCAAAAAATAATGATGTAATGTATGGTGATTAACATAACATAATAAGATAAAAAAATGCAAAAAAAAAAAGTGAAGAGAAAACAGAAGACACAGAAGAATGAATAAACACAACAAATACCAGAGGCAAGATGGCGAAGGAATAGGGAACCCTGTTTCATCTGGTCCCCTGAATTTAGATGGATATCTATCAAACTATTTTGAACACCCACAAAATCAGCCTGAGATGTAAGAATATATATCTGGAACTCTACAAGCAGAAAAGCAACTGTTTTTGGAAGGTAGGACATGTGGAGTTGTGAATCTGTGGGGAGATACTGGAAGATATACAGAATGGAGAGGGAGTCTCCATAAACTGGCTCCTGGAAAGTGATATAAAACTGGAGTGCAAAATCAGGACCCTTAGAAATCTTCTTTAGTGAGAGACATCCCTCTCTGAAAGGGTCTGTGGAAATGCAAAGGACAAAATTCTAGGTGGGGAATTGTGGTCTTGGGATCCAAGGAGGCACAGAGTGAATGGGGTGCCTGAACCAGTACAGTGCCCAAGCTGGGGAGCCAGGAATCAGGTTATGGTCAATGAGCCTAGGGGGGACTCTCAGCTTGGGTCGCCATAAATTGGGAGCCACGGCAGTCAGTAATCACTCTTTGCCTGAGCAGCCTGAAAAGGACTTGAACGTGGGGGCCGTTTACCATCCCCTGGGAGGGGTGAAATGGCTGTGCCCACAACTGGGCAAAAGCTCTCAGGGCTCCCAGTAGTGGCCCAGAAAGGACAGTAGGGCAGCACCCAACCATGACGCAGGAGCTGTGGGTGCACATGTGAGCCCATGGCAGCATATGGTTTTAGAGTCACAAAGGGCAGTGGCACTCTGGGAGAGTTGCCCCAGTGGGCACACACCGGAGGAGGCTATGGGTTTTGGCGCATACAGAAGTGGAGACAATTTGTCCCAGAGGGTTAATGGAAGAGGGTGGACTGCGATCTTTCTGTTTTGGGCCAAAGGTCTGGGCATGGCATTTTTGCTGTGATCCTATGATGAGGACTGGAAAGTCTCCAGTGAACAAAAGCCACAGAGAGGACCTGTTCCACTGAGCCCACCCCCCTGACAGGGGCTGGGCCAACTCCGCCCAGGCAGGGACACCTGAGAAGGAGCATGGCAGGCCCCTCCCCCAGAAGACAGACTGGAAGAACAGGTGGATGACAAGCTTATGGATCCCACAAAACTCCAAAGCAAGAGGAAAACAGTATATTGAGCTCCATGTGTTCCCTCATGACTCGTTTATTTTTCAGATAAAATTCTCCTTTCTTTTTTTCTATGCTTTTTCTTTTTTTCTATGCTTTTTCTTTTTACCTTTTTCCCATTTCAACTAGATTCCTATTATACCAACTTATGTTTCATAGTCGCTTTTTAACTTGCATTTTTTCACATCTACATTTTATAGATATATGCTTCATTTTAGTCCTTTTTTCACTCTATTCAATTATATATATTTTTTCATATGTATATTTATATATTTTATATATATATAATTTTTTTCCAATTTTGGGATGTGGTGTCTTCTAACACACAGCCCAAAATTCACCCAGGAACAAGTGGATCACCCTGCTTTGTCCACCCTGTGAGATTATAGTCTCTCTACCCCTCCCTTTTTAAATTAAAAAAAATTTTTTTTCTTTTATTCATGTGTTTCATTTTGACTTTATTTGCTTTTCTGTGGTGGCTTTCAACAACTTCAGATTTTTCTGGGGTGCATTTTGCTTGGGTCATGGTTGATATTTTGGACTCTGTTCATTTGCCCACCCATCGTTCTCTGGGGAGAATGACTAGAAGGAGGAACTCACCAAAAAAAAAAAAAAAAAGAACCAGAGGCAATGTTCTCTGCTACAAAGCAAATCGATATGGATATAAGTAGAATGTTAGCAATAGAATACAGGATAGCAACCATAAAGTTAATAGGTAGGCTTGAAAAAAGCATAAGTGACAATAAAGAATCTCTAAGGGTGGAAATGAGATCTAGTCAGGCCAAACGTAAAAATGCTATAAATGAGATGCAGTTTAAACTGGATGCTGTAACAGCTAGAGTCAATGAGGCACAAGAGAGAATAAGTGATGTAGAGCATAGGCTGATAGAAAGAAAGTAAGCTGAGGAAAAGAGGGAAAGACAACTAATAGTATATGAAAAAAGGCTTGGAGAGATTAATGATGCCATGAAACGTTCAAATGTCAGAATTACTGGGATCCCAAAGGGGGTGGAGAGAGAGTGAGGGCTAGAAGGTATCTTTGAGCAAATAATAGCCGAAAGCTTCCCTGATCTGGGGAAGGAAACAAGCATTCGTATCCAATAGGCAGAAAGGACTCCTCCCAAAATCAATAAAAATAGATCAACAACCCATCATATAATAGTGAAGCTTGCAAATCGTAGAGCCAAAGAAGTTATCCTCAGAGAAGCTAAGGAGAGGAGGTTCCTTATGTATGGAGGGCAGAACATCAGACCAATCCACAGAAACCTGGCAATCCAGAAAAGGCTGACAAGACATATTAAGGGTATTAAATGAAAAGAACATGCAACCAGGAATACTTTATCCAGCAAGGCTGTCATTCAGCACAGATGGAGAGATAAAGAGCTTCCAGGACAGGCAGAAACTGAAAGAATGTGTGACCACCAAGCCAGCCCTGCAAAAAATATTAAAGGGGATTCTGTAAGTGAAGAGATACGCTAAGAGTAATATAGACCAGAAAGTAACAGAGACAATCTACAGAAACAGAGACTTTACAGGCAATACAGTGTCACTAAATTCATATCTTTCAATAGTTACTCTAATGGAAATGGGCTGAATGCTCCAATCAAAAGACACAGCGTTTCAGATTGGATAAAAAAGCAGGACCCATTCATATGCTGTCTACAAGAGGCTCATTTTGAACCTAAAGACACCTCCAGATTGAAAGTGAGGGGCTGGAAAACCATTTATTATGCTAATGGACATCAACAGAAAGCTGGGGTAGCAATCCTCATATCAGACAAATTAGATTTTACACCAAAGACTGTAGTAAGAGATGTAGAGGGACACTGTATCATACTTAGAGGGTCTATTCAACAAGATGATCTAACAATTGTAAATATCTATGCCCCCAACATGGGAGTAGCCAACTACATAAGCCAATTAATAACTAAAATAAAGAACCATACTGATAATAATGCATTAATAGTAGGAGACTTTAACACCCCACTCACAGCAATGGACACATCATCTAAGCAGAAGATCAACAAAGAAATAAGAGCTTTGAAGGATATATTGGACCATATGGACTTCATAGGTATATACAGAACATTCCTTCCTAAAACAACAAAACACTCATTTTCTAGAGTGCACACGGAACTCTCTCCAGAACAGATCACATACTGGGTCACAAATCAGGTCTGAAATGATACCAAAAGACTGCGATTATTCCCTGCATATTTCCAGACCACAATGCTTTGAAACTGGAACTCAATCACAAGAGGAAATTTGGAAGGAACTCAAACACTTGGAGCCTAAAAAGCATCCTGCTAAAGAATGAATAGGTCAACCAGGAAATTAAAAAAGAACTTTAAACAATTCATGGAAATCAATGAAAATGAAAACAGACTGGTTCAAAACCTATGGGATACTGCAAAGGCCGTCCTAAGAGGGCAGTACAAAGCCATCCAAGCCTTTCTCAAAAAATTAGAAAAATCCCAAATCCACAAGCTAACACCTAAAGGAGCTGGAGAAAAAACAGCAAATAAAGCCTAAACCCAGCAGGAGAAGAGAAATAATAAAGATTAGAGCAGAAATCAATGAAATAGAAAGTAGAAGAACAACAGAATAAATCAACAAAACTAGAAGCTGGTTCTTTGAAAGAATTCGTAAGATCAATAAACCTCTGGCCAGACTTATCCAAAAGAAATGAGAAAGGACCCAAATTACTAAAATCATGAAAGAAAGGGGAGAAATCACAACCAATACCAAGGAAATGGAGGCAATTATTAGAAGTTAATATCAGCAGCTATATGCCAATAAATTAGGCAATCTGGAAGAAATGGATGCATTCCTAGAAACTTACAAACTAGCAAGACTGAAACAGGAAAAAACAGACAATCTGAAAAGACCAATAACCAGCAAGGAAATTGAAGCAGTAATCAAAAACCTCCCAAAAAACAAGAGTCCAGGGCCAGATGGCTTCCCAGGGGAATTCTATCAAATATTTAAAGAAGATACAATACCTATTCTACTGAAGCTGTTTCAAAAAATAGAAATAGAAGGAAAACTTCCAAACTCGTTTTATGAGGCCAGCATTACCTTGATCTCAAAACCAGACAAAGATCCCAGCGAAAAGGAGAATTACAGACCATTATGCCTGATAAACACGGATGCCAAGCTACTCAACAAGATCCTAGCCAAAAGGATCCAACAGTACATTAAAAGGATTATTCACCATGACCAGGAGGGATTTATTCCCAGGATACAAGGGTGGTTCAACATTCGCAAATCAATCAATGTGATAGAGCCCATTAATATGGGAAAAGATAAGAACCATATAAAATTCTCAATTGATGCAGAAAAAGCATTTGACAAAATACAGGATCCTTTCCTGATTAAAACTCTTCAAAGTATAGGGTTAGAGGCAACATACCTCAATATTATAAAAGTCACCTATGAAAAGCCCCGGCGAATATCATTCTCAATGGGGAGAAACTGAGACCATTTCCCTTAAGGTCAGGAACATGACAGGAATGCCCACTCTCACCACTATTGTTCAACATAGTACTAGAAGTCCTAGCCTCAGCAATCAGACAACAAAGAGAAATAAAAGGCATTCAAATTGGCATAGAAGAAGTCAAATTCTCTCACTTCGCAGATGACATGATACTTTATGTGGAAAACCCAAAAGACTCCATCCCCAAATTACTAGAACTCATACGCAATTCAGCAACATGGCAAGATACAAAACCAATGCACAGAAATCGGTTGCATTTCTATACACTAACAATGTGAATGAAGAAAAAAAATTAAGGAATCTATTCCATTTACAATAGCACCAAAAACCAAAGGATACCTAGGAATAAACCTAACCAAAGAAGTAAAGGATCTATACTCTAGAAACTAAGAATACTTATGAAAGAAATTGAGGAAGACAAAAAGAGATGGAAAAACATTCCATGCTCATGGATTGGAAGAATAAACATTTTTAAAATGTGTATCTTGCCCAGAGCAATCTAACATTCAATGCAATCCCTATCAAAAGACCATCAACATTTTTCACAGAGCTGGAACAAACAATCCTAAAATTTGTATGGAACCAGAAAAGACCCCAAATCGCCAGGGGATTGTTGAAAAAGAAAGACAAAGCTGCGGACATGACAATGCATGACTTCAAGCTGTATTACAAAGCTGTGATCATCAAGGCAGCATGGTAATGGCACAAAAACAGACACAAAGATCAATGGAACAGAACAGAAAGCCCAGAAATGGACCCTCAACTCTATGGTCAAATAATCTTCGATAAAGCAAGAACGAATATCCAATGGAAAAAAAAGACAGTCTCTTCAATAAATAGTGCTGGGAAAATTGGACATCCACATGCAGAACAATGAAACTGGACCATTCTCTTATATCATACACAAAGATAAACTCCAAATGGATGAAAGACCTCGATGTGAGACAAGAATCCATCAAAATACTAGAGGAGAACACAGGCAGTAACCTCTTGGACATCAGCCACAGCAACTTCTTGCAAGACATGTCTCTACAGACAAGGGAAACAAAATAAAAAATGAACTATTGGCTGAGTAATCAGAAAGGATGAATACCCAACTTTTACATCAACATGGATGGGACTAGAGAAGATTATGTTAAGTGAAATAAGTCAAGCAGAAAAAGTCAATTATCGTATGGTTTCACTTATTTGTGGAACATAAGGAATAGCATGGAGGACATTAGGAGAAGGAAGGGAAAAATGAAGGCAGGGGGGAAATCGGAGGGAGAGATGAACCACGAGAGACTATGGACTCTGAGAAACAAACACGGTTTTAGAGAGGAGCAGGGAGGGGAGACTGGTTAGCCCGGTGATGGGTATTAAGGAGGGCATGTACTGCATGGAGCACTGGGTGTTATATGAAAACAATGGATCGTGGATCACCACATCAAACACTAATGATGTATTGTATGGTGACTCACATAAGATAATAAAATTTAAAAAATTAAAAAAAAATTGAGAATAGTAAAAGGAACACAGGGACACCATCAAGTATAGTAACATTTGCATTATAGGGGTCCTAGAAGAAGAAGAGAGGAAAGCAGGCAGAAATTTATTTGCAAAATAATAGCTGAAAACTTCCTGAATCTAGGGAAGGAAACAGAAATCCAGATCCAGCAGACACAGACATCCCACAATAAAATCAAATCAGAGGCTCAAACAAAAAGACATAGTAATTAAAATGGCTGAAAGTATGATAAAGAGAGAATCTTAAAAGTAGCAAGAGTAAACAGTTACATACAAGGGAAACTTTATAAGGCTATCAGCTGATTTTTCTACCAGAAACTTTATAGGCTGGAAGGAAGGGTCATGATATATTCAAATTGCTGAAAAAAAAAAAACCAGAAAAAAAACAAAACAAAAACAAAAAAAGCCTCTGCAACCAAAAATATTCTATCCAGCAAGGCTATGATTCAGAATAGAAGGAAAGATAAAGTGTTTCCCAGACAAACAAAAGTTAATGGAATTCATCACCACTAAACCAGCCTCACAAGAAATGTTAAAGGGGACTCTTTGAGTGGGAAGGAAAGACCATAAGCAGGAATAAGAAAATTAGGAAGCACAAAAGCAGTAAAATTAAGTATATGTATAACAATCAGTCAAGGGATTCACAAAATAAAAGGATGTAATGCATGACACCATATACCTAAAACATGGGGAAGAGAGGAGAAAAAATTTAGTGCTTTTAGAAAGGGTTCAAGCTTATGTGACATCAACTTAATATAGACTGCTATATGCAGAAGATGTTATATATAACATTAGAGGTAACCAGAAATCAAAAACTGTAACAGATAAGCAAACAATGAAGAGAAAGGAATCCAAGTATATTACTAAAGAAAGCCAGCAAACCATGAGAGAGCAGGAGAAGAAAGGAACAGAGAACTACAAAAAATAACCATAAAATAAGTAACAAAACGACAATAAGTACATAATAACAATAATTACTTTGAATGTAAATGGACTAAACACTCCAATAAAAAGACATAGGGTGGGGCGCCTGGGTGGCTCAGTCATTAAGCGTCTGCCTTTGGCTCAGGTCATGATCCCAGGGTCCTGGGATTGAGCCCCACATCGGGCTCCCTGTTGCGCGGGAAGCCTCTTCTCCCTTTCCCACTCCCCCTTCTCGTGTTCCCTCTCTCGCTGTGTCTCTGTCAAATAAATAAATAAAATCTTAAAAAAAAAAAAAGACATATGGTGATGGAATGGATAAAAAAAAAGCAAGACCCAACCATATGCTGCCTACAAGAGACTCATTTCAGACCTAAAGACACATGAAGATGGAAAAGCATTTATCATTCAAACGGTAGT
Source organism: Mirounga leonina (assembly GCF_011800145.1). Taxonomy (NCBI): domain Eukaryota; kingdom Metazoa; phylum Chordata; class Mammalia; order Carnivora; family Phocidae; genus Mirounga; species Mirounga leonina. The sequence continues at coordinate 49,894,032 of NW_023270839.1, read as the reverse complement.
GAAAAGAAAGCCAGGTAGTAATACTTATATTGGACAAAACAGACTGTAAAACAAAGACTGTAACAAGAGACAAAAGAGGACCTATATAATCATAAGGGGAACATTCAACAGGAGGATATAACAATTATAAATTGTATACACCCAATATAGGAGCACTTAAATACATAAAGCAGCTACTAATGAACATGCAGAAGTAATTGATAGTAACTCAGTAATAGCAGTGGACTTTAAAACACCACTTAAATCAATGGACAGATCATCCAAAAGAAAACTGACAAGAAAACAATGAGTTTGAATGACACATTGGACCAGATGGATCTAACAGATATATTCAGAACAATCCAAACTAAAACAGAATACACATTCTTTTCAAGTGCACATTGAATATTCTACATAGTAAATCCTATTAGGCCACAAAACAAGTCTCAACCAATTGAAAAGAGAAAGTCATACCATGCATCTTTTCCAATAACAACACTATGAAACTAGAAATCAACCAGAAGAAAAATTCTGGAAAGAACACAAATATATGGAGGTTAAATAACATGCTATTAAATAATGAATTGATCAATCAAGAAATTAAAGAAAATCAAATAGGAAATCAAAAAACATGGAGACAAATGAAAACAAAAACACAGGAGTCAAAAATCTCTGGGATGCAGCAAAAGTGGTGCTAGGAGGAAGTTTATAGGAATACAGGCCTGCCTTGAGAAGAAAAATCTCAAATGAACAACCTAATTTTATACCTAAAAGAGCTAAAAAAAAAAAAAAAAAAAAAAAAAAAAAGAACAAAACCCCAAACCAGTAGAAGGAAGGAAATAATAAAGATTAGAACAGAAATAAATGAAACAGAAACTAAAAAAACACAGAACAGATCATGAAACAAGGAGCTAGTTCTTCGGAAAAAAATCAACAAAACTGATAAACCTCTACCCAGACTCATCAAAACAAAAATAGAGGACTCCAACAAAATCAGGAATGAAAGAGAGAAATAACAAACAATACTACCGAATAATTATAAGAGAATATTATGAAAAATTATATGCCAACAAATTGGACAATACAGAAGAAGTGGATAAATTACTGAAAACACATAACCTGCCAAAACTGAGTCAGGAAGAAATAGAAAATTTGAATAGACTGATTACCAGCAATGAAGGTAAATCACTAATCAAAAAAACTCCCATCAGACAAAAGTCTAAGACCAGATGGCTTCACAGGTGAATTCTACCAAACATTTAAAGAAGAGTTAATACCTATTCTTCTCAAACTATTTAAAACAATAGAAGAGTAAGAAAAGTTTCCGGGGCGTCTGGGTTTCTGTAAGCGTCTGCCTTCGGCTCAGGTCACAATCCCAGGGTCCTGGGATCGAGACCTGCATAGGGCTGCCTGCTCAGTGGAAAGCCTGCTTCCCTCTCCCACTCCTGCTTGTGTTCCCACTCTCGCTGTCTCTCTATCAAATAAATAAATAAAATCTTTAAAAAAAAATAAAAGTTTCCAATTTCATTATATGAGGCCAGCATTATCCTGATACCAAAACCAGATGAAGACACTTAAAAAAAAAAAAAAAAAAAAGGAAAGAACGATAGGGCAATATCTCTGGTGAACACACATGGAAATATCCTCAACAAAATATAAACAAACCAAATCCAACAATACATTAAAAAAAAATCATTAACCACGATCAAGTGGGATTTATTCCTGGAATGCAAGGGTGGTTCAATATTCACAAATCAATCAATGTGGTACACCAGAGCAACAAGAAAAAGGGTAAAACTTGTATGATCATTTCAACAGATGTAGAAAAAGCATCTGATAAAGTATGACATCCACTTAAGATAAAAATTCTCAACACAGCGGGTTTACGGGGAATTTTACCTTCAACATAATAAAGGCCATCTATGAAAAACCAACAGCTAACATCATATTCAATGGTGAAAGCTGAGAGTTTTCCCCCTAAGATCAGGAACAAGACAAGGATGTCCACCCTCACCACTTGAATTATTCAACGTAGTCCTGAAATCCTAGCCACAGCAACCAGACAAGAAAAAGAAAAGGCATCCAGATTGGTAAGGAAGAAGTAAAACATTCACTACTTGCAGATGACATGATACTATATATAGAAAACCCTAAAGACTACAAAAAAACTACTAGAAATGATAAATGAATTATTAAAGTTGCAGGATACAAAATCAATACACAGAAATCCACTGCATTTCTATACACTGATAATGAAGTAGCATAAAGAGAAATTAAGAAAACAATCCCATTTACAATTGCACCATAAACAACAAAATATCTAGTAATAAACTTAACCAAGGAGATCAAAAAACTGTACTCTGAAAACTGTTACACATTGATGGAAGAAACTGAAGACGACACAAACAAATGGAAAAACATTCCATGCTAATGAATTGGGAGAACAAATATTGGTGAAACGGCCATACAACCAAAGTAATCTAAAGATTTAATGCAATCCCTATCAAAATATCAACATTTTTCACAGAACTAGAATGAATAATCCTAAAATGTGTATGGAACCACAGAAGACCCCAAACAGGCAAAGCAATCTTGAAAAAGAACAAAACTGGAGGTATCACAATCCCCGATTTCAAGATAAACTACCAAGTTGTAGAAATTAAAAGTGTACGGTATAGCACAAAAATAGACACCATAGATCAATGGAACACAACAGAGAGCCAGAAATAAAAATCACAACTGTATGGTCAATTATTTTCTACAAAAGAGGCAAAAATATGCAATAGGAAAAAAAGAGTCTCTTCTATAAATAGTGGTGGGAAAACTGGACAGCTACATGCTAAAGAGTGAAACTGGACCACATACTTCCACTTTATACAAAACTATACTCAAAATGGATTGAAGACCTAAATGTGATACCTGAAACCTTATAAAAATCCTAGAAGAGAGCACAGGCAGGAATTTCTTTGACATCAGCTACAGCAACATTATTCTAGATACGTCTCCTGAGGCAAGGGAACAAAAGCAAAAATAAACTATTGGGATCTTATCAGCAAACAAAACAATCAACAAAATTAAAGGCAACCTACAGAATGGGAGAAGATATTTGCAAATGACATACCTGATAAAGGGTTAGTATCTAAAATATATAAAGAGGGGTGCCTGGTGGCTCTGTCATTAAGTGTCTGCCTTCGGCTCAGGTCATGATCCCAGGGTCCCGGGATCAAGCCCCGCATCAGGCTCCCTGCTCAGCAGGAAGCCTGCTTCTCCCTCTCCCACTCCCCCTGCTGTGTTCCCTCCTCGCTATATCTCTGTCAAATAAATAAAATCTTAAGAAAGAAAGAAAGAAAGAAAGAAAGAAAGAAAGAAAGAAAGAAAGAAAGAAAGAAAGAAAGAACTTACACAACTAAATAACCAAAAAAACAAATAATCCAATTAAAAAATGGGCAGAAGACATGAACAGATCTTTCTCCAAAGAAGACATACAGATGGCCAACAGACACATGAAAAGATGCTAAACATTACCAAATGGCAGGGAAATGCAAATCAAAACCACAATGAGATATCACCTTACACCTGTCAGAATGGCTAAAATAAAAAACACAAGAAACAACAAGTGCTGGAGGGGATGTGGAGAAAAAGGAACCATCCATCTTACACTGCTGGTGGGAATGCAAACTGGTGCAGCCACTGTGGAAAACAGTATGGAGGTTCCTCAAAAAATTAAACATAGAATTATCTTTGATCCAGTAATTCTACTTCTAGGTATTTACCCAAAGAATACAATACTAATTGGAAAAGATAAATACACCCCTATGCTTATTGCAGAATTATTTACAAATACCCAAATTATGGAAGCACCCCAAGTGTCTATCAGTAGTTGAACTGATAAAGAAGATGTGGTATATATATATAATGAAATATTACCCATGTGAAAGAATGACATCTTGCCATTTGAACGAACATGGCTGGATCTAGAGGGTATAATGCTAAGTAAAATAAGTCAGTCAGATAAAGAAAAATATGTCATTCATATGTGGAATTTAAGAACCAAAACAAAGGAACAAAGGGATAAAGAGACAAAGAAAAAAAAACAGACTCTTAAATATAGAGAACTGGTGGTTACCAGGGGGGGATGGGGTGGTACAATGGGTGAAATAGAGGTCATTAAAGGTACACTTATCATGATAAGCACTGAGTAATGTATAGACTCCTGAATCAGTATACTGTACACTTGAAACTAATATAACACTGTATATTAATTATATTGGAATTAAAATTATTTTTTATTTTTTTTAATTTTATTATGTTATTTTAGTCACCATACATCATTAGTTTTTGATGTGGTGATCCACGATCCACTGTTTTCGTATAACACCCAGTGCTCTATGTAGTTTAAATTTTTAAGTAAGAAAAGAAGAAATGAAAAAAGTTCAAAAATTTAACAAGATTAAAAAAAAAGAAAAAAGAACAAGCCTTAGAAAACCAAAATGACTAGAAAGACATAGACATAAGGATTAGTATTAACTGTTACGAACTTAAAGAGCTAAAACTAAACTGGTGGTTAAAGGCTAAAGAAAATAGTATATAATGACTGTGCCTCAGATTTTTCTTAGTATTACTATTTAAAAAAAAGAAAGAATGGGAAAACTTATATTCTCAGTAATTACACTGGCAGTGGGAGTAGTGGTAATGCTGTTCTAAGACTGTTGTGTGTGTGATGTGGGATGATGTAAAGGAAATTATGGATATTATAATTTTATCATTCCCTGCCTTTGATTTCCTGAATGTTTGCTATGGAAGAGATACAATACACAGAAGGTTAAATAAAACACCCTTCATCTTAAATTTGAATTTTAAGAATTCATGAATCCATCATCTTTAAGTAAAAAATAAATGTATATGTACACACACAGATGTATATATGGAGTGTGAATACATACACAATTCATATACATATCACATATATTTTATTTATTTCCTAATTCTGTTCACAATTACCAACCCAGTAGCAATAAGCATCCTTAATAATGCTCTTGGAATACCATTTCTAAATATAAATAATAAGGGCTTCTTAGTGAAATAACTCATCATAAGGCTAAATATTTTGCCATACCAAGTAGAAGGATAACTATCAAATTCAACTAGGCTCATGTCAAAAGAACTTGAGTGCAAACTTTTTAAGAGACTCCCACTGACCAAATATGGCATAATTTGAGCTTCAAAAAGGAGAATTTCAAATGACTGAAACCCCTCAAAAGTGTTTAAATCTGTGAGTTTATAATAATACATATTTTTAAAAAGACCAGTTGGAACCTTTGCAGGATATTAGGGAACCAATTCATTACTTTGAAGACAGGCAAATAAAAATTCACCCTGCCATTCAGTAACCAAATAGATGAGGGAAAGCACCTCTTTATAAATATATTATCAAATAATAAATGAAAATGAAATGTAAAATTGGAATATACCTATTAATTAATGGACCTAAGTGTTCATTAATCAATAGCTAATAATATTAATATGAGAAAAAGAAAGACAATCAGACATTATATTCATGCTGGTAAAAGAACTCAATACCAATTACAGATTTCCCAATTATAGAACTCAATACTAATTATGGGTTTGGGTTGAACCTTACTCTAATCAAGCCTCTAGATTCAACTGCCCATGGGCATGTAATAGAAAAGCCAGAAAAACCTTGCACTGAAGCACACTGTATAGTAATAGAACCTTAGGAAGTCACATTATTCCTTGGCTAGGAACTGAATTTCCTAGTCCTGTAAGTCCCTCGTATAGCTAAAGGTAGCCATATGACTGAATTCTAATCAAGAGAATATGAATGCATGCTCAGTGTTTGAAGGCCCATTCACTTTCTTCCTCTTCAGCAAACCAGAACACAAAAGAGCATCTAACACAGCTCTGAGCCTGAAGGGGAGGGCATATGCCATAGGATATAGAGAAAGAAGAAGATGGGTCCCTGAAAAATCAAATGGCATTCGATTCCACTCATGAAGTGGAATCTAAGAAAACAAAGAATAAACAAACAAAAAGCAGAATCAGACCTATAAATACAAACTGATAGTTGCCAGAGGGGAGAGGGGTAGGGGGTTGGGCAAAATGGATGAAGGGGAGTGGCAGATACAAGCTTCCAGTTATGAAATAAGTCAAGGGAAGAAAAAGCACAGCATATGTAATTCAGTAAATGGTATTATATTAGCCATGTAACAGGACAGATAATAGTTACACTTGTGGTGAACATAGTATAGTATACAAACATGTCAAATTATTAAGTTGTACATCTGAAACTAATGTAACTTAGTGTGTCAACTATACTCAAAAAGAAAAAAGAAAAGGAGAGAAGGAAGGAAGGAAGGAAGAAAAGAAGGAAGGAAGGAAAGATGGATCACATGGCATAAATCTACACTGACAACTTATACTGTTAACCTCAGGGCTGTACTGTAAGAAATAAACTTCTATATTCTTAAAATCTTTGTATTTTTGTTTCTTTTATTACAGCAAATTAGTTTTTTCCCTAACTAATGCAATTACGTAAAAAATTTATATGTAAACTATATCTTTGTATACTTATATGTGTATGTGTAAAATGACTATAAGAAAACAAGGCAGGGGCGCCTGGGTGGCTCAGTTGGTTAAGCGACTGCCTTCAGCTCAGGTCATGATCCTGGAGTCCCAGGATCGAGTCCCGCATCGGGCTCCCTGCTCGGCAGGGAGTCTGCTTCTCCCTCTGACCCTCCCCCCTCTCATGCTCTCGCTCTATCTCATTCTCTCTCTCAAATAAATAAATAAAATCTTTAAAAAAAAAAAAGAAAACAAGGCAAAATACTAAAATTTTCACAGATGAATGTGATAGATTTTTAATTTTCTCTTTATAATAAGTATAATTAGCAGAAACAAAAGCTTTTTAAAAATAGATATTATGAAGTAATATCTGGAATTGACTTCAAAATAGTATTTGGGAGGGATTCACCATGAATTTATCATTGTTATGGCTTACTATTCTGTCCACTATTATGTTTTAAATTCTCCATAATAACCAGTTCAGAAGAGTCACGTTGTAAGGAAAATAATTTGTACACACGAATCTTAAAACTCTGGCTTGCCAAAAGAAGTAAATGAAATCATAATATTCGTATCTCTCAAACATCTAAGAGCCGAACCTAAAATGTAATTAACATATCTGCAGACTATTCAAGTACTAAAGTGCATTCTGCAAGTTTGAAATCTATTGTAAGGATGGGAGACAATGTCCTGCAAAAAAGTAGAAATAATAAGAAAGTGCGTCACTGAAAGAAGTAGTTATATATTTTTATTGATCCAATATGGGACAGGGCAAAAGTTAACTAGCAGTTACAAAATGATGAATAACCTGAGCCTCCTAAGAAAGAGTGCGGACCAAAAAGAGCCAGGCTCTGCTTACTGAGTCAGAGATGAAGGTTCTAAAGCTCTTCACCTAATTCCATAGCCCAATCTGTTGTGATAGGAAGTACACTAGCAGGATGCATCCACTGGTTCGTATCTCCTGAAATTAATCTTGCTGCACAAGGTCCAGCATCCAGTATATCCCAGCAATCCTTGAGCACCTGTGTATACAGGCAGGCAGCACTTCTCACTCTCTCCTCAGCAGTAATCCGTTCCATAAAATCTGGTTCCTTTTTTTTTCCCCCTCTCCCTACTCACTGTTCTAGATTCCTGCTATAATTTGAGTGCTGCCCTGAACCCTAGAACCTAACCTTTGGGCTCTAATCCTTGATGACATCCTTTCTTAAAAGGAATGGCTGAGATCAGAAAAATAGAGCAATCTCATTTCCTTTTATTTGAAATGCTTCAAGTTATCTATGGCTCAAGTTATCTATGGCTCTGGCCATTTACAAATGAAGCTTTTCAGATACTGGTATCTCTGTCTCCATTCTATATAAACATCCCTGTCTACTTAATATTTAATAAAATGCTCCGTTAAAAAATAATAAAGATACCTGAGTAACTTTACTTCTGCAAAACTGCCATAAGAAAACAGAGTTACAAAAATATTTCTCTACAAATCTCACTGCAGTGAGATTTACAACAAAATAGCAGTAGGGAATTGATTACATAAATTGTGACACATACATTAAGATGATACTACACAGATTTGATTAATCTTAAATAATAGTAATGATATTAAAAACATACACTGTATGTTAAAAAAAATCAGGATTCAGGGGTGCCTGGGTGGCTCAGTCGTTAAGCGTCTGCTTTTGGCTCAGGTCCTGATCGCAGGGTCCTGGGATCGAGCCCCACATCGGGCTCCCTGCTCAGCGGGAGGCCTGTTTCTCCCTCTCCCACTCCCCTGCTTGTGTTCCCCTCTCACTATGTATCTCTCTGTCAAATAAATAAAAATATTAAAAAAAAAAATCAGGATTCAAATCTATGCAATGTAGTTTATACATAAATAAGCACTTAAGATTTATATATTAATATACAAAGAGCAGAAAATAGGTCAAAATGTTAACAGCAGGCATTATTTTTATCCAATTTTCTACAATTAATATTAATATTTTAATTATTACAAAGTTAACGCTAATATGGAAATGCAAAGAAAAGCAAGCTTTCTAAAGAAAACTGTTGATTTGTACAAGGTTACAGCTGCTGTAAGCTTATTAGTGCTGCAGAAGAATGAATATTAACTGCAAAAATACACTCATCTTCCATATCTACTCACAGTTCTATTTATGCCACAGGCACAAGGATAAGCAAAATGTACTCCTTAAGACACAGTATCTATGATTTACTTAGTCATTTTCAAAATACGAAGAACTCAGGACCAAAAAATCACCCCAAAAGCTACTGGATTTCCTTCCTTCCTAACTGACAAAGTACACCTCCTAGCCTCGTGGCAACTCCTATTTTTACTAACAAGGCAGGAAGTTGGCCATTTTGACTATTTGATACTATTAATCCTAAATAAGCATTAATAGGAAATACTGTTTTTCCTTTAGGCATAGAAAATCAGGTTGATGCAGTAGAAACAGCACTGAACTATGAGTCAAAATATCTACACCAAGATAAATTCTGCGACTCATGACCGACTTATCTGGGCCTCAGTTTCCTCCCTAGTAAAATAAAGGGATTAGACATCCTAAAGTCCTCCCTTTTCTAACATTCTAAGAATCAATGTAACAAGCCCAAAAGCTAATCAGTGATGGCTAATTACACACACACACACACACACAAATTAAGTCTAGCTTTTAAGTCACAATTGTGACTTCTTAAACAATATTGTATATATGTATATAAGAAACTAATAACTATACAGACATAATCTCATCAAAGTTTATAACCTTCTTATTCTTTTAATTACCTTTTATGGTTTTTTTCTACCATAATTTACTATATTTAATGAAATGATTCATACTGAAGTTTATGACCTTGATATTCTTTCAGACTCCTCCTAAAGATTCTCATAGTTCCTTACTTTTTAAAAGAGACATGAAAAAAATTAAGCTATAGAGGGCGGAGCAAGATGGCGGAGGAGTAGGAGACCTGGATTTCGTCTCCTCTCAGGAATTCAGCTGGATAGGGATCAAACCGTACTGAACACCTACAAACCCAACAGGAGATCGAAGAAAGGAATAGCAACAACTCTCTGAACAGAAAAGCGACCACTTTCTGGAAGGCAGGACGTGCGGAGAAGTGAATCCGAGGCGATATTCGGGAGGATAGACAGCGGGGGAGGGGCCTCCGTCGGCCGCTTCTGGCAAGTGATAGAGCCGCGGAGCACAAAATCGGAACTTTTAGAAGTCGGCTCCACCGAGGGACGTCACTCTGGTGGCTAAACGGGGGATGGAACCCTCCGGGACAGTGTGGTCTCAGGACCCTCGGGGTCACAGAAAGACTGGGGGTGCCTGAGTGTGGCAGAGCTCCCAGGTATCGGAGCCGGGAAGCCGGCTGCAGAGGCGGAGCCCAGGCGCGGGCTCTCAGCTTGGGGTGGCCATAAACTGTGATCCGCGGCACAGTCGGGCCCCTGCTCCTCCAGCAGGGACCCAACAAGCGGCAGATCCGGGGAGACTCACCTTCCTCCCCCGGGAGGAGCCACGTGGGAGTGCACCGCAGGGATCTGCTGAGTTTGGAGACTCCACCCGGGGTCGGGTGCCAGAGATAGAAACGCGCGGTCACAGGCCAGGTGAGCAGGGAGAGCGGCCAGAGACCCGGGAGACGGGAGTGACTGACGGCTTTTCTCTGGGGGCTCACTGAGGAGCGGGCCCCGAGTTCTCGGCTCCTCCAGGGCGGAGATTGGGAGGCCGCCATTTTCACTCTCCGCCTCCAAAGCTGTACGGAAAGCTCGCAGGGAACAAAAGCCCCTGAGAGCAAACCCGAGCAGATTACTTAGCCGGGAGGGGGCAAGGGCGGGGCAATTCCGCCTCCGGCAGAGACATTTGGGAACCAGGGCAACAGGCCCCTCCCCAGAAGATCAGTGAGAACAGCCAGCCAAGGCCAAGTTTACCGATCAATGAGAACGGCAGAACTCCAGCGCTAGGGGAATACTGCACATAGAATTCATGGCTTTTTTACCATGATTCTTTAGTCTTTCAAAGTTAATTTTTTTTAACTGTCTTTTTCTCTTATTCTTTTTGAATTTTTCTTTTTCCCTTTTTCAATCAACATCTTATCAATCCCTTTTAAAAAAAAAAAAACATTTTTATTTTTCATTTTTAGAGTCATATTCTATCCCTTCATAGTAGTTACCCATATTTTTGGCTTATATATATAACTTGTTCTCTCTTTAAAATTTTGAGATAGTTTCTTCTACCAGATTAAAATATACCCTAAATCTCTAGTATATGGTGCTTTCTATTCCCCTGCCTGATCACATCCTCTCCCCTTTTTTTTGTCTCTTTTTCTTTTTTCTTTTTTTAAATCCTCTTCTTTCTTTTTTCAAACAACTTCTTATCAATTCCTTTTATAAAATTTTTTATAATTTCCATTTTTACAGTCATATCCCATCCCTTCATCATATCAACCCTTATTTTTGTACATATATAAGTTTTTCTTTCTTTAAAATTTTGGGAGGCACTTTCTTCTAAAAGACCAAAATACACCCCAAATCTAGTGTGTGGCACTGATCTATATACCATATAGATCA